>NC_048568.1:44085554-44090554 GCF_013265735.2 Oncorhynchus mykiss | reverse complement strand
GCGTTTGCTTGGCTTGGGCAGCGGTCCATCATAGTCATGTTCATACATCTCACTGTCATCATCATCTTCCTCACTACTGTATACACTGGAGAGCGAGAGACAGAGAGAGAGAGAGAGAGGGAGACAGAGAGAGAGAGAGAGAGAGAGAGAGAGAGAGAGAGAGAGAGAGAGAGGGAGACAGAGAGAGAGAGAGAGAGAGAGAGAGAGAGAGAGAGAGAGAGAGAGAGAGAGAGAGAGAGAGAGAGAGAGAGAGGGAGACAGAGAGAGAGAGAGAGAGAGAGAGAGAGAGAGAGAGAGAGAGAGAGAGAGAGAGAGAGAGAGAGAGAGAGAGAGAGGGAGACAGAGAGAGAGAGAGAGAGAGAGAGGAGAGAGAGAGAGGGAGAGAGAGGGAGACAGAGAGAGAGAGAGAGAGAGAGAGAGAGCGAGAGAGAGAGAGACGTTAAATTCTACAACCACGTAAAAGGAAGTGATTCACAAACCTTCCATAACAAAGCCATCACCTACAGAGAGATGAACCTGGAGAAGAGTCCCCTAAGCAAGCTGGTCCTGGGGCTCTGTTCACAAACACAAACACACCCTACAGAGCCCCAGGACAACAGCACAATTAGACCCAACCAAATCATGAGAAAACAAAAAGATAATTACTTAACACATTGGAAAGAATTAACAAAAAAACAGCAAACTAGAATGCTATTTGGCCCTAAACAGGGAGTACACAGTGGCAGAATACCTGACCACTGTGACTGACCCTAAACAGAGAGTACACAGCAGCAGAATACCTGACCACTGTGACTGACCCAAAATTAAGGAAAGCTTTGACTATGTACAGGCTCAGTGAGCATAGCCTTGCTATTGAGAAAGGCCGCCGTAGGCAGCATGGCTCTCTAGAGAAGACAGGCTATGTGCACACTGCCCACAAAATGAGGTGGAAACTGAGCTGCACTTCCTAACCTCCTGCCCAATGTATGACCATATTAGAGAGACATATTTCCCTCAGATTACACAGATCCACAAAGAATTCGAAAGCAAATCCAATTTTGATAAACTCCCATATCTACTGGGTGAAATTCCACAGTGTGCCATCACAGCAGCAAGATTTGTGACCTGTTGCCATGAGAAAAGGGCAACCAGTGAAGAACACACACCATTGTAAATACAACCCATATTTATGCTTATTTAATTTATCTTGTGTCCTTTAACCATTTGTATATTGTTAAAACACTGTATATATATATAATATGACATTTGAAACCTCTGTATGTGTAATGTTTACTGTTAATTTTTATTGTTTATTTCACTTAATATATTCACTTTATATATTATCAACCTCACTTGCTTTGGCAATGTTTCCCATGCCAATAAAGCCCTTGAATTTAATTGAATTGAGAGAGAGAGAGAGAGAGAGAGAGAGAGAGAGAGAGAGAGAGAGAGAGAGAGAGAGAGAGAGAGAGAGAGAGAGAGAGAGGAGAGAGGAGAGAGAGACAGAGAGAGAGAGAGAGAGAGAGAGGAGAGAGAGACAGAGAGAGAGACACAGATAGAGAGAGAGAGAGAGAGAGAGAGAGAGGAGAGAGGAGAGCGGAGAGAGACAGAGAGAGGAGAGAGAGAGAATGTGGGGAGACAGTATGTGTGGAGACAAAATGTGGGGAGACAGAATGTGGGGAGACAGAATGTGGGGAGACAAAATGTGGGGAGACAGAATGTGGGGAGACAGAATGTGGGGAGACAGAATGTGGGGAGACAGAATGTGGGGAGACAGAATGTGGGGAGACAAAATGTGGGGAGACAGAATGTGGGGAGACAGAATGTGGGGAGACAGAATGTGGGGAGACAGAATGTGGGGAGACAGAATGTGGGGAGACAGTGTCTCCTGACCCCTCCTGTCTCAGCCTCCAGTATTTATGCTGCAGTAGTTTATGTGTCAGGGGGCTAGGGTCAGTTTGTTATATCTGGAGTACTTCTCCTGTCCTATTCGGTGTCCTGTGTGAATTTAAGTGTGCTCTCTCTAATTCTCTCTTTCTTTCTCTCTTTCTTTCTCTCTCTCGGAGGACCTGAGCCCTAGGACCATGCCTCAGGACTACCTGACATGATGACTCCTTGCTGTCCCCAGTCCACCTGGCCGTGCTGCTGCTCCAGTTTCAACTGTTCTGCCTGTGATTATTATTATTTGACCATGCTGGTCATTTATGAACATTTGAACATCTTGGCCATGTTCTGTTATAATCTCCACCCGGCACAGCCAGAAGAAGACTGGCCACCCCACATAGCCTGGTTCCTCTCTAGGTTTCTTCCTAGGTTCTGGCCTTTCTAGGGAGTTTTTCCTAGCCACCGTGCTTCTACACCTGCATTGCTTGCTGTTTGGGGTTTTAGGCTGAGTTTCTGTACAGCACTTTGAGATATCAGCTGATGTACGAAGGGCTATATAAATACATTTGATTGTATTTAATTAGATATGTACGGAGACAGAGTGTGGGGAGACAGTATGTGGGGAGACAGTATGTGGGAAGACAGTATGTGGGGAGACAGAATGTGGGGAGACAATGTGGGGAGACAGAATGTGGGGAGTCAGAATGTGGGGAGACAGAATGTGGGGAGGCAGAATGTGGGGAGACAGAATGTGAGACAGAATGTGGGGAGACAGAATGTGGGGAGACAGAATGTGAGACAGAATGTGGAGACAGAATGTGAGACAGAATGTGGGGAGACAGAATGTGGGGAGACAGAATGTGGGGAGACAGAATGTGGAGACAGAATGTGGTGAGACAGAATGTGGAGACAGAATGTGGGGAGACAGAATGTGGGGAGACAGAATGTGGGGAGACAGAATGTTGGGAGTCAGAATGTGGGGAGTCAGAATGTGGGGAGACAGAATGTGGGGAGACAGAATGTGGGGAGACAGAATGTGGGGAGACAGTATGTGGGGAGACAGAATGAGAGACAGAATGTGATGAGACAGAATGTGATGAGACAGAATGAGAGACAGAATGTGATGAGACAGAATGAGAGACAGAATGTGGTGAGACAGAATGAGAGACAGAGTGTGGGGAGACAGTAGTCATTATAGCAGGGTAGGGTGGTAACAGGGTAACAAAACCAGTCATTACAGCAGGGTAGGGTGGTAACAGGGTAACAGAACCAGTCATTATAGCAGGGTAGGGTGGTAACAGGGTAACAGAACCAGTCATTATAGCAGGGTAGGGTGGTAACAGGGTAACAGAACCAGTCATTATAACAGGGTAGGATGCAGTCAGTCAGTCAGTCAGTCACCCACAAGGCCATACAGGGAGAACACATACACACTCCACACACACACACACACACACACATACACACTCCACACACACACACATACTCCCCGCACACGTACACACACTCTGACAAACTGGTTGTGGTGTTTTTGGTTTCCACAGAAACCCCAGGTGATCTGGCACGACAGGTACAGGTACACCTGATCATATTAACATGACCCTGCCTTGGTCCTGGCATGTTCAGACCTGCTCCAGGTATCATCAGAGCAGCACACACACACACACAGTCAACACTCCTAGCCAATCACACACACACACAGTCACCTCCACTCCAGAGCCAATCAGAGGCCAGGACAACGTATGAGGCAGAGAGGATTCTTTTTTTGTTACAGTACTACAGGTGAACAGGAACTTGTGTGTGTGTGTGTGTAGTGTGTGTGTGTGTGTAGTGTGTGTGTGTGTGTGTGTCTTTACTACAGTATTATAAAGGATAAGATAGCCTTCACTCTATATCAACTTCCTTAACAACAAGCCTCTTAACCAATATCATTAGATGTTATTTGTGTTTTTATTGGCTCTCTGGTAAAATTGTTCATATCTACTGAGCATAATTGTTTCTGAATACCAACTTTGATTGATTCACATGTTAAATATATATATAATCATGTCAATAGTCAACAGGTTACTTTACAACATTTTATCAATGTATATTTTTATTATGTTATTCTACTTTATAACAATACAAACAAAAGAGACAAAAAAAATCTATGAAATCCGATTATTTAAAATAGGTTTGTTTACAAGGCGAAACGTTAAGTCTAACCATCGGAAACGTTAAGTCTAACCATTGGAAACGTTAAGCCTAACCATTGGAAACGTTAAGCCTAACCATTGGAAACGTTAAGCCTAACCATTGGAAACGTTAAGCCTAACCATTGGAAACGTTAAGCCTAACCATCGGAAACGTTAAGCCTAACCATTGGAAACGTTAAGCCTAACCATTGGAAACGTTAAGCCTAACCATTGGAAACGTTAAGCCTAACCATTGGAAACGTTAAGCCTAACCATTGGAAACGTTAAGCCTAACCATTGGAAACGTTAAGCCTAACCATTGGAAACGTTAAGCCTAACCATTGGAAACGTTAAGCCTAACCATTGGAAACGTTAAGCCTAACCATTGGCATGAAAACGAAATATTGTCATACTGCAAGAGAAAAATAAGTCTGAATTCACATCTCCTTCTCAAAAGCGAACAACAACACACGCGTATTTAAAACGCATACGGGTATGTTTAAATGAAGCTCTATGTGATGTTATTATAACGTCACAATGACACCGCGCCACAGTGAAACGTCGCGTGACACAGACACAGACCCTCGGCTCTGAGCTCACGACTTTAGACTGATTAACAACTGATGTCACAACACCAACAAAAAAAAACCAATTAAATAAGAAATACAAAATGAAGCCTAGATTTGTGTCAAACTGTATAAATGTTTCCAAATTATTTATTTTTTGTAACTTTTTTTGGTTGTAACTTGTGTTCATGAATATTTTTTTCCAGTTTCATGACTTTTTTTTCAGTTGCGTCATATTGGTAAAAGCACGAGTAGGCTACACATCACAATATTCACAGACATAGTGAACTATTCCACCTGTCTCAAAGCGCATTCATCTATATTACAGGACATGCACCTTGCGCGCTTTCCAAATAATAGGCCAGAACAGGCGGAGGGTCACACACAGAGCCAACCC
>NC_048568.1:44063054-44080554 GCF_013265735.2 Oncorhynchus mykiss | reverse complement strand
CTATATAGGGAATAGGGGGCCATGTAGTGCACTATATAGGGAATAGGGTGCCATGTAGTGCACTATATAGGGAATAGGGGGCCATGTAGTGCACTATATAGGGAATAGGGGGCCATGTAGTGCACTATATAGGGAATAGGGTGCCATGTAGTGCACTATATAGGTAATAGGGGGCCATGTAGTGCACTATATAGGGAATAGGGTGCCATGTAGTGCACTATATAGGGAATAGGGGGCCATGTAGTGCACTATATAGGGAATAGGGTGCCATGTAGTGCACTATATAGGGAATAGGGTGCCATGTAGTGCACTATATAGGGAATAGGGTGCCATGTAGTGCACTATATAGGGACTAGGGGGCCATGTAGTGCACTATATAGGGAATAGGGGGCCATGTAGTGCACTATATAGGGAATAGGGTGCCATGTAGTGCACTATATAGGGAATAGGGTGCCATGTAGTGCACTATATAGGGACTAGGGGGCCAAGTAGTGCACTATATAGGGAATAGGGTGCCATGTAGTGCACTATATAGGGAATAGGGGGCCATGTAGTGCACTATATAGGGAATAGGGGGCCATGTAGTGCACTATATAGGGAATAGGGTGCCATGTAGTGCACTATATAGGGAATAGGGTGCCATGTAGTGCACTATATAGGGACTAGGGGGCCAAGTAGTGCACTATATAGGGAATAGGGTGCCATGTAGTGCACTATATAGGGAATAGGGGACCATGTAGTGCACTATATAGGGAATAGGGTGCCATGTAGTGCACTATATAGGGAATAGGGTGCCATGTAGTGCACTATATAGGGAATAGGGTGCCATGTAGTGCACTATATAGGGAATAGGGGGCCATGTAGTGCACTATATAGGGAATAGGGGGCCATGTAGTGCACTATATAGGGAATAGGGTGCCATGTATTGCACTATATAGGGAATAGGGTGCCATGTAGTGCACTATATAGGGTATAGGGTGCCATGTAGTGCACTATATAGGGAATAGGGGGCCATGTAGTGCACTATATAGGTAATAGGGGGCCATGTAGTGCACTATATAGGGAATAGGGGGCCATGTAGTGCACTATATAGGGAATAGGGGGCCATGTAGTGCACTATATAGGGAATAGGGGGCCATGTAGTGCACTATATATAGGGAATAGGGGGCCATGTAGTGCACTATATATAGGGAATAGGGGGCCATGTAGTGCACTATATATAGGGAATAGGGTGCCATGTAGTGCACTATATAGGGAATAGGGGGCCATGTATTGCACTACATAGGGAATAGGGTGCCATGAGGGATTCATTATAGCTAAACGCTCAACAGCATTTATCCCTGGGCTGCTCCGATCCTGTCTGTCTAATAGGGTGGGGTAATTTGCATAGGCGCGATTGGACAGGTTAGTGCTGCCATTGTCAAGGCACCCCCATCTGCAAAGCATTGTATGCTCAGGTAGGGTCATTTGAATACTTCTTAGCCCTAAGCTATTGACATGTCAGCAGGCCTCTGTTTGATAGAGGGGGGGGGGGGGGGGGCTTAAATAAGTCAAATAGAGGGGAGTTGTCAGTTCTCTATAGGAGGAAAATCACACAGCCATAACAGAGAGGATTTGTCTATACTCTATACTCTATAGGAGGAGAATCACACAGCCATAACAGAGAGGAGTTGTCTATACTCTATACTCTATAGGAGGAGAATCACACAGCCATAACAGAGAGGAGTTGTCTATTCTCTATAGGAGGAGAATCACACAGCCATAACAGAGGGGAGTTGTCTATACTCTATTCTCTATAGGAGGAGAATCACACAGCCATAACAGAGAGGAGTTGTCTATACTCTATAGGAGGAGAATCACACAGCCATAACAGAGAGGAGTTGTCTATACTCTATACTCTATAGGAGGAGAATCACACAGCCATAACAGAGGGGAGTTGTCTATACTCTATACTCTATAGAAGGAGAATCACACAGCCATAACAGAGAGGAGTTGTCTATTCTCTATAGGAGGACAATCACACAGCCATAACAGAGGGGAGTTGTCTATACTCTATTCTCTATAGGAGGAGAATCACACAGCCATAACAGAGAGGAGTTGTCTATACTCTATACTCTATAGGAGGAGAATCACACAGGCATAACAGAGAGGAGTTGTCTATACTCTATACTCTATAGGAGGAGAATCACACAGCCATAACAGAGAGGAGTTGTCTATACTCTATAGGAGGACAATCACACAGCCATAACAGAGAGGAGTTGTCTATACTCTATAGGAGGAGAATCACACAGCCATAACAGAGAGGAGTTGTCTATACTCTATACTCTATAGGAGGAGAATCACACAGCCATAACAGAGAGGAGTTGTCTATAATCTATAGGAGGAGAATCACACAGCCATAACAGAGAGGAGTAGTCTATACTCTATACTCTATAGGAGGAGAATCACACAGCCATAACAGAGAGGAGTTGTCTATACTCTATAGGGGGAGAATCACACAGCCATAACAGAGAGGAGTTGTCTATACTCTATACTCTATAGGAGGATAATCACACAGCCATAACAGAGAGGAGTTGTCTATACTCTATAGGAGGATAATCACACAGCCATAACAGAGAGGAGTTGTCTATACTCTATACTCTATAGGAGGAGAATCACACAGCCATAACAGAGAGGAGTTGTATATACTCTATACTCTATAGAAGGAGAATCACACAGCCATAACAGAGAGGAGTTGTCTATACTCTATACTCTGTAGGAGGAGAATCACACAGCCATAACAGAGAGGAGTTGTCTATTCTCTATAGGAGGAGAATCACACAGCCATAACAGAGGGGAGTTGTCTATACTCTATACTCTATAGGAGGACAATCACACAGCCATAACAGAGGGGAGTTGTCTATACTCTATACTCTATAGGAGGAGAATCACACAGCCATAACAGAGGGGAGTTGTCTATACTCTATACTCTATAGGAGGACAATCACACAGCCATAACAGAGGGGAGTTGTCTATACTCTATACTCTGTAGGAGGAGAATCACACAGCCATAACAGAGAGGAGTTGTCTATACTCTATAGGGGGAGAATCACACAGCCATAACAGAGAGGAGTTGTCTATACTCTATACTCTATAGGGGGAGAATCACACAGCCATAACAGAGAGGAGTTGTCTATACTCTATACTCTATAGGAGGATAATCACACAGCCATAACAGAGAGGAGTTGTCTATTCTCTATAGGAGGAGAATCACACAGCCATAGCAGAGAGGAGTTGTCTATACTCTATACTCTATAGGAGGACAATCACACAGCCATAACAGAGAGGAGTTGTCTATACTCTATAGGAGGAGAATCACACAGCCATAACAGAGAGGAGTTGTCTATACTCTATACTCTATAGGAGGAGAATCACACAGCCATAACAGAGAGGAGTTGTCTATTCTCTATAGGAGGAGAATCACACAGCCATAACAGAGGGGAGTTGTCTATACTCTATTCTCTATAGGAGGAGAATCACACAGCCATAACAGAGAGGAGTTGTCTATACTCTATACTCTATAGGAGGAGAATCACACAGCCATAACAGAGAGGAGTTGTCTATACTCTATAGGAGGATAATCACACAGCCATAACAGAGAGGAGTTGTCTATACTCTATAGGAGGAGAATCACACAGCCATAACAGAGAGGAGTTGTCTATACTCTATAGGAGGAGAATCACACAGCCATAACAGAGAGGAGTTGTCTATACTCTATACTCTATAGGAGGAGAATCACACAGCCATAACAGAGGGGAGTTGTCTATACTCTATAGGGGGAGAATCACACAGCCATAACAGAGAGGAGTTGTCTATACTCTATACTCTGTAGGAGGAGAATCACACAGCCATAACAGAGAGGAGTTGTCTATACTCTATACTCTATAGGAGGATAATCACACAGCCATAACAGAGAGGAGTTGTCTATACTCTATACTCTGTAGGAGGAGAATCACACAGCCATAACAGAGAGGAGTTGTCTATACTCTATACTCTGTAGGAGGAGAATCACACAGCCATAACAGAGAGGAGTTGTCTATACTCTATACTCTGTAGGAGGAGAATCACACAGCCATAACAGAGAGGAGTTGTCTATACTCTATACTCTATAGGAGGATAATCACACAGCCATAACAGAGAGGAGTTGTCTATACTCTATACTCTATAGGAGGAGAATCACACAGCCATAACAGAGAGGAGTTGTCTATACTCTATAGGAGGATAATCACACAGCCATAACAGAGAGGAGTTGTCTATACTCTATACTCTGTAGGAGGAGAATCACACAGCCATAACAGAGAGGAGTTGTCTATACTCTATACTCTATAGGAGGATAATCACACAGCCATAACAGAGAGGAGTTGTCTATACTCTATACTCTATAGGAGGAGAATCACACAGCCATAACAGAGAGGAGTTGTCTATACTCTATAGGAGGATAATCACACAGCCATAACAGAGAGGAGTTGTCTATACTCTATACTCTGTAGGAGGAGAATCACACAGCCATAACAGAGAGGAGTTGTCTATACTCTATACTCTATAGGAGGAGAATCACACAGCCATAACAGAGAGGAGTTGTCTATACTCTATACTCTATAGGAGGAGAATCACACAGCCATAACAGAGAGGAGTTGTCTATTCTCTATAGGAGGAGAATCACACAGCCATAACAGAGGGGAGTTGTCTATACTCTATTCTCTATAGGAGGAGAATCACACAGCCATAACAGAGAGGAGTTGTCTATACTCTATAGGAGGAGAATCACACAGCCATAACAGAGAGGAGTTGTCTATACTCTATACTCTATAGGAGGAGAATCACACAGCCATAACAGAGGGGAGTTGTCTATACTCTATACTCTATAGAAGGAGAATCACACAGCCATAACAGAGAGGAGTTGTCTATTCTCTATAGGAGGACAATCACACAGCCATAACAGAGGGGAGTTGTCTATACTCTATTCTCTATAGGAGGAGAATCACACAGCCATAACAGAGAGGAGTTGTCTATACTCTATACTCTATAGGAGGAGAATCACACAGGCATAACAGAGAGGAGTTGTCTATACTCTATACTCTATAGGAGGAGAATCACACAGCCATAACAGAGAGGAGTTGTCTATACTCTATAGGAGGACAATCACACAGCCATAACAGAGAGGAGTTGTCTATACTCTATAGGAGGAGAATCACACAGCCATAACAGAGAGGAGTTGTCTATACTCTATACTCTATAGGAGGAGAATCACACAGCCATAACAGAGAGGAGTTGTCTATAATCTATAGGAGGAGAATCACACAGCCATAACAGAGAGGAGTAGTCTATACTCTATACTCTATAGGAGGAGAATCACACAGCCATAACAGAGAGGAGTTGTCTATACTCTATAGGGGGAGAATCACACAGCCATAACAGAGAGGAGTTGTCTATACTCTATACTCTATAGGAGGATAATCACACAGCCATAACAGAGAGGAGTTGTCTATACTCTATAGGAGGATAATCACACAGCCATAACAGAGAGGAGTTGTCTATACTCTATACTCTATAGGAGGAGAATCACACAGCCATAACAGAGAGGAGTTGTCTATTCTCTATAGGAGGAGAATCACACAGCCATAACAGAGAGGAGTTGTCTATACTCTATACTCTATAGGGGGAGAATCACACAGCCATAACAGAGAGGAGTTGTCTATACTCTATACTCTATAGGAGGAGAATCACACAGCCATAACAGAGAGGAGTTGTCTATACTCTATAGGAGGAGAATCACACAGCCATAACAGAGAGGAGTTGTCTATACTCTATTCTCTATAGGAGGAGAATCACACAGCCATAACAGAGAGGAGTTGTATATACTCTATAGGAGGACAATCACACAGCCATAACAGAGAGGAGTTGTCTATACTCTATACTCTATAGGAGGAGAATCACACAGCCATAACAGAGAGGAGTTGTCTATACTCTATAGGAGGAGAATCACACAGCCATAACAGAGAGGAGTTGTCTATACTCTATAGGAGGAGAATCACACAGCCATAACAGAGAGGAGTTGTCTATACTCTATAGGAGGAGAATCACACAGCCATAACAGAGAGGAGTTGTCTATACTCTATAGGAGGATAATCACACAGCCATAACAGAGAGGAGTTGTCTATACTCTATACTCTATAGGAGGAGAATCACACAGCCATAACAGAGAGGAGTTGTCTATTCTCTATAGGAGGAGAATCACACAGCCATAACAGAGAGGAGTTGTCTATTCTCTATAGGAGGAGAATCACACAGCCATAACAGAGGGGAGTTGTCTATACTCTATACTCTATAGGGGGAGAATCACACAGCCATAACAGAGAGGAGTTGTCTATACTCTATACTCTATAGGAGGAGAATCACACAGCCATAACAGAGAGGAGTTGTCTATACTCTATACTCTATAGGAGGAGAATCACACAGCCATAACAGAGAGGAGTTGTCTATTCTCTATAGGAGGAGAATCACACAGCCATAACAGAGGGGAGTTGTCTATACTCTATTCTCTATAGGAGGAGAATCACACAGCCATAACAGAGAGGAGTTGTCTATACTCTATAGGAGGAGAATCACACAGCCATAACAGAGAGGAGTTGTCTATACTCTATACTCTATAGGAGGAGAATCACACAGCCATAACAGAGGGGAGTTGTCTATACTCTATACTCTATAGAAGGAGAATCACACAGCCATAACAGAGAGGAGTTGTCTATTCTCTATAGGAGGACAATCACACAGCCATAACAGAGGGGAGTTGTCTATACTCTATTCTCTATAGGAGGAGAATCACACAGCCATAACAGAGAGGAGTTGTCTATACTCTATACTCTATAGGAGGAGAATCACACAGGCATAACAGAGAGGAGTTGTCTATACTCTATACTCTATAGGAGGAGAATCACACAGCCATAACAGAGAGGAGTTGTCTATACTCTATAGGAGGACAATCACACAGCCATAACAGAGAGGAGTTGTCTATACTCTATAGGAGGAGAATCACACAGCCATAACAGAGAGGAGTTGTCTATACTCTATACTCTATAGGAGGAGAATCACACAGCCATAACAGAGAGGAGTTGTCTATAATCTATAGGAGGAGAATCACACAGCCATAACAGAGAGGAGTAGTCTATACTCTATACTCTATAGGAGGAGAATCACACAGCCATAACAGAGAGGAGTTGTCTATACTCTATAGGGGGAGAATCACACAGCCATAACAGAGAGGAGTTGTCTATACTCTATACTCTATAGGAGGATAATCACACAGCCATAACAGAGAGGAGTTGTCTATACTCTATAGGAGGATAATCACACAGCCATAACAGAGAGGAGTTGTCTATACTCTATACTCTATAGGAGGAGAATCACACAGCCATAACAGAGAGGAGTTGTCTATTCTCTATAGGAGGAGAATCACACAGCCATAACAGAGAGGAGTTGTCTATACTCTATAGGAGGAGAATCACACAGCCATAACAGAGAGGAGTTGTCTATACTCTATTCTCTATAGGAGGAGAATCACACAGCCATAACAGAGAGGAGTTGTCTATACTCTATACTCTATAGGAGGAGAATCACACAGCCATAACAGAGAGGAGTTGTCTATACTCTATACTCTATAGGAGGAGAATCACACAGCCATAACAGAGAGGAGTTGTCTATACTCTATAGGAGGACAATCACACAGCCATAACAGAGAGGAGTTGTCTATACTCTATAGGAGGAGAATCACACAGCCATAACAGAGAGGAGTTGTATATACTCTATAGGAGGACAATCACACAGCCATAACAGAGAGGAGTTGTCTATACTCTATAGGAGGAGAATCACACAGCCATAACAGAGAGGAGTTGTCTATACTCTATAGGAGGAGAATCACACAGCCATAACAGAGAGGAGTTGTCTATACTCTATACTCTATAGGAGGAGAATCACCCAGCCATAACAGAGAGGAGTTGTCTATTCTCTATAGGAGGAGAATCACACAGCCATAACAGAGAGGAGTTGTCTATACTCTATACTCTATAGGAGGAGAATCACACAGCCATAACAGAGAGGAGTTGTCTATACTCTATACTCTATAGGGGGAGAATCACACAGCCATAACAGAGAGGAGTTGTCTATACTCTATACTCTATAGGAGGATAATCACACAGCCATAACAGAGAGGAGTTGTCTATTCTCTATAGGAGGAGAATCACACAGCCATAGCAGAGAGGAGTTGTCTATACTCTATACTCTATAGGAGGACAATCACACAGCCATAACAGAGAGGAGTTGTCTATACTCTATAGGAGGAGAATCACACAGCCATAACAGAGAGGAGTTGTCTATACTCTATACTCTATAGGAGGAGAATCACACAGCCATAACAGAGAGGAGTTGTCTATTCTCTATAGGAGGAGAATCACACAGCCATAACAGAGGGGAGTTGTCTATACTCTATTCTCTATAGGAGGAGAATCACACAGCCATAACAGAGAGGAGTTGTCTATACTCTATACTCTATAGGAGGAGAATCACACAGCCATAACAGAGAGGAGTTGTCTATACTCTATAGGAGGATAATCACACAGCCATAACAGAGAGGAGTTGTCTATACTCTATAGGAGGAGAATCACACAGCCATAACAGAGAGGAGTTGTCTATACTCTATAGGAGGAGAATCACACAGCCATAACAGAGAGGAGTTGTCTATACTCTATACTCTATAGGAGGAGAATCACACAGCCATAACAGAGAGGAGTTGTATATACTCTATAGGAGGAGAATCACACAGCCATAACAGAGAGGAGTTGTCTATACTCTATAGGAGGATAATCACACAGCCATAACAGAGAGGAGTTGTCTATACTCTATACTCTGTAGGAGGAGAATCACACAGCCATAACAGAGAGGAGTTGTCTATACTCTATACTCTATAGGAGGATAATCACACAGCCATAACAGAGAGGAGTTGTCTATACTCTATACTCTATAGGAGGAGAATCACACAGCCATAACAGAGAGGAGTTGTCTATACTCTATAGGAGGATAATCACACAGCCATAACAGAGAGGAGTTGTCTATACTCTATACTCTGTAGGAGGAGAATCACACAGCCATAACAGAGAGGAGTTGTCTATACTCTATACTCTATAGGAGGAGAATCACACAGCCATAACAGAGAGGAGTTGTCTATACTCTATACTCTATAGGGGGAGAATCACACAGCCATAACAGAGAGGAGTTGTCTATACTCTATAGGAGGATAATCACACAGCCATAACAGAGAGGAGTTGTCTATACTCTATACTCTATAGGGGGAGAATCACACAGCCATAACAGAGAGGTGTTGTCTATACTCTATACTCTATAGGAGGAGAATCACACAGCCATAACAGAGAGGAGTTGTCTATACTCTATACTCTATAGGAGGAGAATCACACAGCCATAACAGAGAGGAGTTCTCTATACTCTATACTCTATAGGGGGAGAATCACACAGCCATAACAGAGAGGTGTTGTCTATACTCTATACTCTATAGGAGGAGAATCACACAGCCATAACAGAGAGGAGTTGTCTATACTCTATACTCTATAGGAGGAGAATCACACAGCCATAACAGAGAGGAGTTGTCTATACTCTATACTCTATAGGAGGATAATCACACAGCCATAACAGAGAGGAGTTGTCTATACTCTATACTCTATAGGAGGATAATCACACAGCCATAACAGAGAGGAGTTGTCTATACTCTATACTCTATAGGAGGAGAATCACACAGCCATAACAGAGAGGAGTTGTCTATACTCTATAGGAGGAGAATCACACAGCCATAACAGAGAGGAGTTGTCTATACTCTATACTCTATAGGAGGAGAATCACACAGCCATAACAGAGAGGAGTTGTCTATACTCTATAGGAGGAGAATCACACAGCCATAACAGAGAGGAGTTGTCTATACTCTATACTCTATAGGAGGAGAATCACACAGCCATAACAGAGGGGAGTTGTCTATACTCTATACTCTATAGGAGGAGAATCACACAGCCATAACAGAGAGGAGTTGTCTATACTCTATACTCTATAGGAGGAGAATCACACAGCCATAACAGAGAGGAGTTGTCTATTCTCTATAGGAGGACAATCACACAGCCATAACAGAGAGGAGTTGTCTATACTCTATAGGAGGAGAATCACACAGCCATAACAGAGAGGAGTAGTCTATACTCTATACTCTATAGGGGGAGAATCACACAGCCATAACAGAGAGGAGTTGTCTATACTCTATACTCTATAGGGGGAGAATCACACAGCCATAACAGAGAGGAGTTGTCTATACTCTATACTCTATAGGGGGAGAATCACACAGCCATAACAGAGAGGAGTAGTCTATACTCTATACTCTATAGGGGGAGAATCACACAGCCATAGCAGAGAGGAGTTGTCTATACTCTATACTCTATAGGAGGAGAATCACACAGCCATAACAGAGAGGAGTTGTCTATACTCTATACTCTATAGGAGGAGAATCACACAGCCATAACAGAGAGGAGTTGTCTATACTCTATAGGAGGAGAATCACACAGCCATAACAGAGAGGAGTTGTCTATACTCTATAGGAGGATAATCACACAGCCATAACAGAGAGGAGTTGTCTATACTCTATACTCTATAGGAGGAGAATCACACAGCCATAACAGAGAGGAGTTGTCTATTCTCTATAGGAGGAGAATCACACAGCCATAACAGAGAGGAGTAGTCTATACTCTATACTCTATAGGAGGAGAATCACACAGCCATAACAGAGAGGAGTTGTATATACTCTATAGGAGGACAATCACACAGCCATAACAGAGAGGAGTTGTCTATACTCTATACTCTATAGGAGGAGAATCACACAGCCATAACAGAGAGGAGTTGTCTATACTCTATACTCTATAGAAGGAGAATCACACAGCCATAACAGAGAGGAGTTGTCTATACTCTATACTCTATAGGAGGATAATCACACAGCCATAACAGAGAGGAGTTGTCTATACTCTATACTCTATAGGGGGAGAATCACACAGCCATAACAGAGAGGCGTTCTCTATACTCTATACTCTATAGGAGGAGAATCACACAGCCATAACAGAGAGGAGTTGTCTATACTCTATAGGAGGATAATCACACAGCCATAACAGAGAGGAGTTGTCTATACTCTATACTCTATAGGAGGAGAATCACACAGCCATAACAGAGAGGAGTTGTCTATACTCTATAGGAGGAGAATCACACAGCCATAACAGAGAGGAGTTGTCTATACTCTATACTCTATAGGGGGAGAATCACACAGCCATAACAGAGAGGAGTTGTCTATACTCTATACTCTATAGGAGGAGAATCACACAGCCATAACAGAGAGGAGTTGTCTATACTCTATACTCTATAGGGGGAGAATCACACAGCCATAACAGAGAGGAGTTGTCTATACTCTATACTCTATAGGAGGATAATCACACAGCCATAGCAGAGAGGAGTTGTCTATACTCTATACTCTATAGGAGGATAATCACACAGCCATAGCAGAGAGGAGTTGTCTATACTCTATACTCTATAGGAGGAGAATCACACAGCCATAACAGAGAGGAGTTGTCTATACTCTATAGGAGGAGAATCACACAGCCATAACAGAGAGGAGTTGTCTATACTCTATACTCTATAGGGGGAGAATCACACAGCCATAACAGAGAGGAGTTGTCTATACTCTATACTCTATAGGAGGAGAATCACACAGCCATAACAGAGAGGAGTTGTCTATACTCTATACTCTATAGGGGGAGAATCACACAGCCATAACAGAGAGGAGTTGTCTATACTCTATACTCTATAGGAGGATAATCACACAGCCATAGCAGAGAGGAGTTGTCTATACTCTATACTCTGTAGGAGGAGAATCACACAGCCATAACAGAGAGGAGTTGTCTATACTCTATACTCTATAGGGGGAGAATCACACAGCCATAACAGAGAGGAGTTGTCTATACTCTATACTCTATAGGAGGATAATCACACAGCCATAGCAGAGAGGAGTTGTCTATACTCTATACTCTGTAGGAGGAGAATCACACAGCCATAACAGAGAGGAGTTGTCTATACTCTATACTCTATAGGAGGATAATCACACAGCCATAACAGAGAGGAGTTGTCTATACTCTATACTCTATAGGAGGAGAATCACACAGCCATAACAGAGAGGAGTTGTCTATTCTCTATAGGAGGAGAATCACACAGCCATAACAGAGGGGAGTTGTCTATACTCTATTCTCTATAGGAGGAGAATCACACAGCCATAACAGAGAGGAGTTGTCTATACTCTATACTCTATAGGAGGAGAATCACACAGCCATAACAGAGAGGAGTTGTCTATTCTCTATACTCTATAGGGGGAGAATCACACAGCCATAACAGAGAGGAGTTGTCTATACTCTATAGGAGGATAATCACACAGCCATAACAGAGAGGAGTTGTCTATACTCTATACTCTATAGGGGGAGAATCACACAGCCATAACAGAGAGGAGTTGTCTATACTCTATAGGAGGATAATCACACAGCCATAACAGAGAGGAGTTGTCTATACTCTATACTCTGTAGGAGGAGAATCACCCAGCCATAACAGAGAGGAGTTGTCTATTCTCTATAGGAGGAGAATCACACAGCCATAACAGAGAGGAGTTGTCTATTCTCTATACTCTATAGGAGGAGAATCACACAGCCATAACAGAGAGGAGTTGTCTATTCTCTATAGGAGGAGAATCACACAGCCATAACAGAGAGGAGTTGTCTATACTCTATACTCTATAGGAGGAGAATCACACAGCCATAACAGAGAGGAGTTGTCTATACTCTATACTCTATAGGAGGAGAATCACACAGCCATAACAGAGAGGAGTTGTCTATACTCTATACTCTATAGGAGGAGAATCACACAGCCATAACAGAGAGGAGTTGTCTATTCTCTATAGGAGGAGAATCACACAGCCATAACAGAGAGGAGTAGTCTATACTCTATACTCTATAGGAGGAGAATCACACAGCCATAACAGAGAGGAGTCCTATATACTCTATACTCTATAGGAGGAGAATCACACAGCCATAACAGAGAGGAGTCCTATATACTCTATTCTCTATAGGAGGAGAATCACACAGCCATAACAGAGAGGTGTTGTCTATACTCTATACTCTATAGGAGGAGAATCACACAGCCATAACAGAGAGGAGTTGTCTATACTCTATACTCTATAGGAGGAGAATCACACAGCCATAACAGAGAGGAGTTGTCTATACTCTATACTCTATAGGAGGAGAATCACACAGCCATAACAGAGAGGAGTTGTCTATACTCTATACTCTATAGGAGGAGAATCACACAGCCATAACAGAGAGGAGTTGTCTATACTCTATACTCTATAGAAGGAGAATCACACAGCCATAACAGAGAGGAGTTGTCTATACTCTATAGGGGGAGAATCACACAGCCATAACAGAGAGGAGTTGTCTATACTCTATAGGGGGAGAATCACACAGCCATAACAGAGAGGAGTTGTCTATACTCTATACTCTATAGGAGGATAATCACACAGCCATAGCAGAGAGGAGTTGTCTATACTCTATACTCTATAGGGGGAGAATCACACAGCCATAACAGAGAGGAGTTGTCTATACTCTATACTCTATAGGAGGATAATCACACAGCCATAACAGAGAGGAGTTGTCTATACTCTATACTCTATAGGAGGAGAATCACACAGCCATAACAGAGAGGAGTTCTCTATACTCTATACTCTATAGGAGGAGAATCACACAGCCATAACAGAGAGGTGTTGTCTATACTCTATACTCTATAGGAGGAGAATCACACAGGCATAACAGAGAGGAGTTGTCTATACTCTATACTCTATAGGAGGAGAATCACACAGCCATAACAGAGAGGCGTTCTCTATACTCTATACTCTATAGGAGGAGAATCACACAGCCATAACAGAGAGGAGTTGTCTATACTCTATACTCTGTAGGATGGGTCTCAATGATAATGGGTGTAAGGGAATACTAGGATTGTAAGGAAATTATTTTTATCTATCAAGAAGCTTGTACAGCGGGATGGCTGGGAAGGTGACTTCAGAAACACCATCTGTATGGGCTGAGGAGGTGGCCTCAGAAACACCATCTGTATGGGCTGAGGAGGTGGCCTCAGAAACACCATCTGTATGGGCTGAGGAGGTGGCCTCAGAAACACCATCTGTATGGGCTGGGGAGGTGGCCTCAGAAACACCATCTGTATGGGCTGAGGAGCTGGCCTCAGAAACACCATCTGTATGGGCTGGGGAGGTGGCCTCAGAAACACCATCTGTATGGGCTGAGGGCAACGAGGTGGCTGGGGAGGTGGCCTCAGAAACACCATCTGTATGGGCTGGGAAGGTGGCCTCAGAAACACCATATGTATGGGCTGGGAAGGTGGCCTCAGAAACACCATCTGTATGGGCTGGGGAGGTGGCCTCAGAAACACCATCTGTATGGGCTGTGGAGGTGGCCTCAGAAATACCATCTGTATGGGCTGGGGAGGTGGCCTCAGAAACGCCATCTGTATGGGCTGGGGAGGTGGCCTCAGAAACACCATCTGTATGGGCTGATGGCAACGGGATGGCTGGGAAGGTGACTTCAGAAATACCATCTGTATGGGCTGATGGCAACGGGGTGGCTGGGGAGGTGACTTCAGAAACACCATCTGTATGGGCTGAGGGCAACGAGGTGGCAGGGGAGGTGGCCTCAGAAACACCATCTGTATGGGCTGAGGGCAACGGGGTGGCTGGGGAGGTGGCCTCAGAAACACCATCTGTATGGGCTGAGGGCAACGGGGTGGCTGGGAAGGTGGCCTCAGAAACACCATCTGTATGGGCTGAGGAGGTGGCCTCAGAAACACCATCTGTATGGGCTGAGGAGGTGGCCTCAGAAACACCATCTGTATGGGCTGAGGGCAACGAGGTGGCTGGGGAGGTGGCCTCAGAAACACCATCTGTATGGGCTGGGAAGGTGGCCTCAGAAACACCATATGTATGGGCTGGGAAGGTGGCCTCAGAAACACCATCTGTATGGGCTGGGGAGGTGGCCTCAGAAACACCATCTGTATGGGCTGGGGAGGTGGCCTCAGAAATACCATCTGTATGGGCTGGGGAGGTGGCCTCAGAAACGCCATCTGTATGGGCTGGGGAGGTGGCCTCAGAAACACCATCTGTATGGGCTGGGGAGGTGGCCTCAGAAACACCATCTGTATGGGCTGGGGAGGTGGCCTCAGAATCGCCATTTGTATGGGCTGGGGAGGTGGCCTCAGAAACACCATCTGTATGGGCTGAGGGCAACGGGGTGGCTGGGGAGCTGGCCTCAGAAACACCATCTGTATGGGCTGATGGCAACGGGATGGCTGGGAAGGTGACTTCAGAAATACCATCTGTATGGGCTGATGGCAACGGGGTGGCTGGGGAGGTGACTTCAGAAACACCATCTGTATGGGCTGAGGGCAACGAGGTGGCTGGGGAGGTGGCCTCAGAAACACCATCTGTATGGGCTGAGGGCAACGGGGTGGCTGGGGAGGTGGCCTCAGAAACACCATCTGTATGGGCTGAGGGCAACGGGGTGCCTGGGAAGGTGGCCTCAGAAACACCATCTGTATGGGCTGATGGCAACGTGGTGGCTGGGGAGGTGGCCTCAGAAACACAATCTGTATGGGCTGAGGGCAACGGGGTGGCTGGGGAGGTGGCCTCAGAAACACCATCTGTATGGGCTGAGTTCAACGGGGTGGCTGGGGAGGTGGCCTCAGAAACACCATCTGTATTGGCTGAGGGCAACAGGGTGGCTGGAGAGGTGGCCTCAGAAACATCATCTGTATGGGTTGAGGGCAACGGGGTGGCTGGGAAGGTGACCTCAGAAACACCATCTGTATGGGCTGAGGGCAACGGGGTGGCTGGGGAGCTGGCCTCAGAAACACCATCTGTATGGGCTGATGGCAACGGGATGGCTGGGAAGGTGACTTCAGAAATACCATCTGTATGGGCTGATGGCAACGGGGTGGCTGGGGAGGTGACTTCAGAAACACCATCTGTATGGGCTGAGGGCAACGAGGTGGCTGGGGAGGTGGCCTCAGAAACACCATCTGTATGGGCTGATGGCAACGGGATGGCTGGGAAGGTGACTTCAGAAATACCATCTGTATGGGCTGATGGCAACGGGGTGGCTGGGGAGGTGACTTCAGAAACACCATCTGTATGGGCTGAGGGCAACGAGGTGGCTGGGGAGGTGGCCTCAGAAACACCATCTGTATGGGCTGAGGGCAACGGGGTGGCTGGGGAGGTGGCCTCAGAAACACCATCTGTATGGGCTGAGGGCAACGGGGTGGCTGGGAAGGTGGCCTCAGAAACACCATCTGTATGGGCTGATGGTAACGGGGTGGCTGGGGAGGTGGCCTCAGAAACACAATCTGAATGGGCTGAGGGCAACGGGGTGGCTGGGGAGGTGGCCTCAGAAACACCATCTGTATGGGCTGAGTTCAACGGGGTGGCTGGGGAGGTGGCCTCAGAAACACCATCTGTATTGGCTGAGGGCAACGGGGTGGCTGGAGAGGTGGCCTCAGAAACATCATCTGTATGGGTTGAAGGCAACGGGGTGGCTGGGAAGGTGACCTCAGAAACACCATCTGTATGGGCTGAGGGCAACGGGGTGGCTGGGGAGGTGGAGACAGTGTCATTTTGGTAGGGAGGTGGAGACAGTGTCATTTTGGTGAGGAGGTGGAGACAGTGTCATTTTGGTGGGGAGGTGGAGACAGTGTCATTTTGGTGGGGAGGTGGAGACAGTGTCATTTTGGTGGGGAGGCGGAGACAGTGTCATTTTGGTGGGGAGGTGGAGACAGTGTCATTTTAGTGGGGAGGTGGAGACAGTGTCATTTTGGTAGGGAGGTGGAGACAGTGTCATTTTGGTAGGGAGGTAGAGACAGTATCATTTTGGTAGGGAGGTGGAGACAGTGTCATTTTGGTAGGGAGGTGGAGACAGTGTAATTTTGGTGGGGAGGTGGAGACAGGTTCATTTTGGTGGGGAGGTGGAGACAGTGTCATTTTGGTGGGGAGGTGGAGACTGTCATTTTGGTGGGGAGGTGGAGACAGTGTCATTTTGGTGGGGAGGTGGAGACAGTGTCATTTTGGTATGGAGGTGGAGACAGTGTCATTTTGGTGGGGAGGTGGAGACAGTGTCATTTTGGTGGGGAGGTGGAGACTGTCATTTTGGTATTTGGTAGGGAGGTGGAGACAGTGTCATTTTGGTGGGGAGGTGGAGACAGTGTCCTTTTGGTGGGGAGGTGGAGACAGTGTCATTTTGGTGGGGAGGTGGAGACCGTGTCCTTTTGGTGGGGA
>NC_048568.1:44043054-44053054 GCF_013265735.2 Oncorhynchus mykiss | reverse complement strand
AAATAAAAGGTTAAATACATATATATATGTTTTAAATGTACACAACCATCCATTTCATTAATGTGAGACATAAGAGATGTGAAAAAACATGGCGGAGGTTTGTTGTACCTCGGGTAGTGGTATCTAAAAAATGTGGAGGCCTTGCCACTAGCCGACATATCTAGACTGGAAGAGGGTGGTCTGGAAACGACCTGCGTTATATCTGTATTTATTATGGATTCTTGAAATGATTGATAAGATAATAAAATTGTCTTTGAGAACAGCTTGATGCTGACAAGCATGTTTGTGGTTGTTTACACTCATGAGCTAAATTTAATTTATTATGGAATAAACATAATAAACATATTTTATTTTCAGATTAATTGTAGAGTGGGCCAAGCCAACTGAAAATGTTTCACTCAGCAGGCCAAATGGCATTACGACAGTTTTATATGTTGTTCCTCGCTAAAGATTCAAGTTTGGGATTGTTTTGCAGTGTAAACTGATCCACGACCTGTATTTAGAAATTCTGTGTGGCTCTGAACCGTTCAACTCTACTGAGTCTGCGCAGAAGTGTTTGTGTGTAGCTAGCTACGTAAATATGGCTGTCGGAAAGTGAGACGCAAATGACAATAGTCCCGCCTGATCCGAAAACTACGTCTACAGGGGACCGAAAGGACACATAAGTTATAAACCAACATGTCTCGGCACAGAAATGTCCGAGGCTGCAACTACGATGAAGGTTAGATTCTGTGAATTTGCTACTGACAGTTTTGGACCCTTCGACGCAAGGCCTGAAGTTGTTAGCTATCAGTTAGCTGGTTAGCCAATATAGCTAACTGTTAGCTGGTTAGCAAATATAGCTAACCGTTATCTGGTTAGCCAATATAGCTAACCGTTATCTGGTTAGCCAATATAGCTAACTGTTAGCTGGTTAGCAAATATAGCTAACCGTTATCTGGTTAGCCAATATAGCTAACCGTTATCTGGTTAGCCAATATAGCTAACCGTTAGCTGGTTAGCCAAAATAACTAACAGGTAGTTTGTTAGCCATTAAAGCTAACAGTTAGCTGGTTATCCAATATAGCTAACAGTTAGCTACCTAGCTAACATGAACTTGAAAAGCATATAACTGTTGCTGTCGTGTCCTATTCGGGCTGTCACAACCCGACTAAACGCAACGAGTTAAGCAACAACTAGTGTGGGCGGACCGGAACTTTTATTTTATATTTATAAACAAATAAATAAATACTGCTTTCAATTGTAAAAAATTATATCCCGCAATTTACAAAGAACAATTGTGGTGTCTACTTGCAGACTATTCTCAAATTAATGTTATTGGTTACATACGGTAGCAAAATGGTGTAGCAAAAATGCTTAACGGTAAATGCTTATGGGTGGCATCTATAGTTAATTGTCATAGTTGGCAAGCTAGGACAACTATCTTAAGCATATGTCAATGGTATTGTTTAATTAGCTAATGTTTCTTTCTAACTCCATCATGCTGGTTAGCTAGGTAACTCTACAGCTGTAGCTATCAAGCTGCCAAAGTTCCAGCAACTGAAGCTGGTTGGTGTTGTTAACTAGCCAGTGATCTAACTAACAAAGTTTACAGTTTAGCCAGCCAGATATACTCATCAATGATTGTAAGAAAATTGTTCTGTCCCAGAAAAGGCCAAGCTCACACCCAGGCAGAGTTGCTGAGGAGGCAAAGTGAAAGCCATCGGCTGTGTCAAAAGTACGAGAAATGTATCATGCACTCACTACTGTAAGTAGTGACTAAAATGTAAAACCTAGCTAGTGTGTGTTTGTGGGACCTAGCTAGTGTGTGTGTGTGTTTGTGGGACCTAGCTAGTGTGTGTTTGTGGGACCTAGCTAGTGTGTGTTTGTGGGACCTAGCTAGTGTGTGTGTGTGTTTGTGGGACCTAGCTAGTGTGTGTTTGTGGGACCTAGCTAGTGTGTGTTTGGGGGACCTAGCTAGTGTGTGTTTGGGGGACCTAGCTAGTGTGTGTTTGGGGGACCTAGCTAGTGTGTGTTTGGGGGACCTAGCTAGTGTGTGTGTGTGGGACCTAGCTAGTGTGTGTGTGTGTGGGACCTAGCTAGTGTGTTTGTGGGACCTAGCTAGTGTGTTTGGGGGACCTAGCTAGTGTGTGTTTGTGGGACCTAGCTAGTGTGTGTTTGTGGGACCTAGCTAGTGTGTGTTTGGGGGACCTAGCTAGTGTGTTTGGGGGACCTAGCTAGTGTGTTTGGGGGACCTAGCTAGTGTGTGGGACCTAGCTCGTGTGTGTGTGGGGGACCTAGCTAGTGTGTGTGTGTGGGACCTAGCTAGTGTGTGTTTGTATGCTAGTGTCATTAACTGAATTGCACCCACTTGCATACTTTGACGATGAGGAAGTATATGGACAGTCTGTTGATGATGGCTACTGCATCTCACCTGTTACAGGTCTGTCTGTCTCACTACCCTAGTACAAGTACACACTAAACACTACCCAAGTACTTTACGGTAAGGCCAAGGTGTGAAATGGAATCCTATTCCCTATATAGTGCACTACTTTTGACCAGGCCGCTGATCCAACTTAGGGCACAATAAAAGTAAAGTACTATATAGGGATTAGTATTCACACTGCCTTTTTACACATGTTGCTACAGCCTGATTTAAAATGGATTCCATTGATTTAAAATGGATTCCATTGATTTAAAATGGATTCCATTGATTTAAAATGGATTCCATTGATTTTAAAATGGATTCCATTGATATCAAATGGATTACATTGATTTCAAATGGATTAATGGATTACATTGATATCAAATGGATTAATGGATTACATTGATTTAAAATGGATTTCAATATCAAATGAGTATGATGTTTTTAGATATTACATTTTTTCGTATAAAAAAAAAAAAACCTGAAATGTCTTGAGTCTAGGTATTCAACCCCTTTGTTATGACACGCCTAAATGAGTTAAATATTTGCTTTAAAAGTCACACAAATTACATGACTAGAAGTGATGCATCGATATTACATTTTTGGCCGATTTCCGATTATTTTCCTTGCCCAAAAAACCCGATATCGATATTTAAAATTTTAGCGGCCTTTTAAGTATTTTAGTAAAATAGTTAACACACTCACACACACAGACGCTGTGGTCTAAGGCGCTGCATCTCAGTGCAAGAGGCGTCACTACAGTCCCTGGTTCGAATCCAGGCTGTATCACATGTGGACGTAATTGGGAGTCCCATTGGGCGGAGCATAATTAGCCAGGTGTTGTCCGGGTTAGGGTTAAGCCGTCATTTTAAATATGAGTTTGTTCTTAACTGACTTGCCTAGTTAAATAAAGGTTAGATAAAATAAAATACACAGCCAAAACAACACATGAGAGGCTTCGGGACAAGTCTCTGAATGTCCTCGAGTGGCCCAGCTAGTGCCCGGACGATCCCGATTGAACATCTCTGGAGAGACCTGAAAATAGCTGTGCAGCGACGCTCCCAATCCAACCTGACAGAGCTTGAGAGGATCTGCAGAGAAGAATGGGAGAAACTCCCCAAATACAGGTGTGCCAAGCTTGTAGCGTCATACCCAAGAAGACTCGATGCTGTAATATACTAAATAATATGTGTGAAATTAGTTTTGATTTAGAATGGACCATTATCATGCACCTGTCTCGGAACAGGGTCAGCGTGAAAAAATACACGTCATCTATGCACTTAAATAAAGAATGGAGGATGCTTTTCCCTTGGTTCATTTTAATGCCAGCCAGGTAGGCTATACTCCTGTTTGTAAAGATAAGAAATGTGCTTAATATTAGGAAAGTTGAGAAATAAATATAGTATGCCTGGCCTATAGAAAGCTGATGGGATCCTCCTCTTTTTATTAGAGGCCATCACTCTATTTTCTCACACAAATGCATAGCCTATGGAAATGTTGAGCAACATGAGCTCATGGGCAGTGGTATGGACTCGAACATGATTGTTTAGCAATGATCAACAACTCAGTCGGTCTCAACTTCCTGTTGACAGTTAGAATAGTAGAATACACAAGGTCGTTATTTACTGGTAGTCACTCAATTAGCCCATGATGTCAGATAACATTTTTTTTAGATTGGTAAAATAGTCTAGGGGCCAGCTGTTTTAAATGTAGTAAATTAATCACAAATTAATTTGTCTCACTCAGATATCATATTAAAAACTCAAAATATTTATCTCCAGCCACAGCAAAATGTGTAGAATTGCACAATATTAACTCTAAAATGTACAAAGTGTCAAGATGGGGGCTGCTAAATCCTGGTGAGGGGGGACGTGGGTATGCGGCCCGTCATTATGAGTTCAAAACCCTAACCTCTAAACCCTAACCTCTAACCCCTAACCTCTAACCTCTAACCCTCTAAACCCTCTAAACCCTAACCCTCTAAACCCTAACCTCTAACCCTCTAAACCCTAACCTCTAAATCCTAAACCCTAACCTCTAACCCTCTAAACCCTAACCTCTAAATCCTAAACCCTAACCTCTAAACCCTAACCTCTAACCCTCTAAACCCTCTAAACCCTAACCCTCTAAACCCTAACCTCTAACCCTCTAAACCCTAACCTCTAAATCCTAAACCCTAACCTCTAACCCTCTAAACCCTAACCTCTAAATCCTAAACCCTAACCTCTAACCCTCTAAACCCTAACCTCTAAATCCTAAACCCTAACCTCTAAACCCTAACCTCTAACCCTCTAAACCCTAACCTCTAAATCCTAAACCCTAACCTCTAACCCGCTAACCCTCTAAACCCTAACTCCCATAGACCACGTGTGTTACTCAGTCCACGGAAGGTAGAGTTTCTGCTGGTTTGCTCTCCTCCCCGTTTACTCGATTGATTAATTAAGATCACTAATTAGTAAGGAACTCTCTCTCTCATTAGTTTAATTGAAAGGAAAAACTCAAACCATCAGACACTGGGCCCTCCATGGAATGGTCTAGACTAAATATTATATGTTATGTTGACAAGACAGCCGAGTGACCACTCTGACAATGGAAATACATGTCCTCAATGATTGAAGGCAGGCGAGATCAGGTGGGACCATTCTAGCCAATGAGAGGGCAGATAAAAAAACCCCCGGGCACAACCAAGTCATTTTTCTCCAAGTTGAGGGAATGCCAGGTGCATCCACTTATATCAATCAGTACGTCGGTACCAGCCTAAATAGTTATGACGCTTCTATTCCATCCAAATAAGACTCACCACGTATAGCCATTACACTCTTGTCATAGATCTCCGTGCTAAAAATATCTCATTTTGCACGGAGTAGATTCTCTTGCTTTGCCTCGTCCTCTCTTCCTAGACCAAGGTACACACACAGAGCGCTAACCCTGTGTGTCCGTACGTGTGTGTGTGTGTTTCCTGTGAGGTGTTTGTTTGAAGATGCTCTTTGTATCCCTGAGTGTCCCATGTGCCAATTTCTAATGTCATGTGTGTGTCTCCACAGGCAAGCTGTACTCATGTATGGACCACATGCGTGAGGTGCCGGGTGACACAGCGCCAGAGTCTGTCCTTACCCAGGTTGCCTTGCAGTGCGCCTTCGACCCCGAGAGAGCCCTGGACACCATCCTATCAGACGAGAGCACCGGAGCTCCGCCCCGGTCCGCTAAGACGGGTTCCGCAAGGCCCTTGGCGACGTTTGCCGAGGCGGGGAGCAGCAGCAGCCTGGCCCAGTTGATGTCTGAGCATGTTCAGAAGAGTCAGAGGGCGGGACTCCCCTCACTGTCCTCATCTACTCTGGCTGTTCTTTCTGGCCTCTCATTGGGCACTCTAGCGTTGTTAAACTCCAACTCCGCCCCCATTGCTACAAGTCCCCCCAACCACCTTGCCTCCTCTTTGGGTAGCTTGTCCTTAGGCAACCGCAAACTGACAGCTCCGGGCGCCAATATGGCCCCTCCCTCCTTCGGCAGCCTGAGCTCCGTCCTCCAGAGCAGCCGACCAATGGAGATAGCGACTGGGGGAGGGGCTAAGGGGGCGGATCCCAAAGGAAGCCCGTCATTGGCTGAGCTGATCCAGGAACATTCCAACAGCAGCCCCACCCTCTACAGAACACTCCCCGGTCTCCACGGCAACACAGCTCAGACCGCCGCTGGACCAGCGCCAGCTCTCACACGCTCCCTGTCCCAGCTCCCACAACCCCCAGGACCTCTGAACACACACTGTTCCCCCCAGACCCAGATCACAACAACACCAGAACCCCACGTCCTCCCTCTGTCTCTGTTGGCCTCTCAACGTCAGCCAGTAAGCACGTTGCCAGCGGCAGACCCAGACGGACAGGTAGTACCACCTCCTGGCCTACTGGGGGAGCTCTCTCCACTAGCCTCTCAGCAACACAACAGAACTTCCTCCGACACCCCACCATCACTCTCCCTCGCCGCACTCCTGCCACCGGGGAAACCACAGCCAAGAAGTATCCGAGAGGGTGGAGTCAGAGATAAATCCCGCCCCCTTTTGTCACCCACTCCCCTGAGTCCCCGCCCACCATGGGGTGATCAGAGTGTTGATCTAAGTGCGCTCATGGCCCAGTCGTCCCACGGTGGAGTGTTGTTCGCGTGTCGCCATGACAAAGGCCTCTCCTCGCCGTCCGCGGTCGCCTTGAGGTCAGACCACCACCGCCACGGTTCCTCTGTGTTCGCTCGACCGTCCGTCTTCGCCCTGACCCTGTCGGTGCGTGCGCCCAGCCGGGGGAAGAGGAGGAGGATGATGATGATGAAGGAGGCTGTGGGAGATCTGAGGTTAGAGGTCGGAGGAGGGGGTCACCCTGCGTTTCTGTACGGAACACAGACCCAGCTGGTCAAAGCTAAAGAACAGACGCCCCTCTTACCCATAACCCCTTTCACCTTCGACACGCCCTCCCCCGACGACGTCGTACGAGCCAATCAGAAGAAGGCCTTCACCCGCGAGTAAAGGTCACTAAGGAAGTGGACTGTCTGTTGCTAGGCTACGCCCCAAATGGCACCCTACATTACTTTGGTCTCTGTTTTAAAAGTAGTGCGCTGTTCAGGGAATAGGGTGTCATTTGAGACGAAACCAAGGTGCACGGATTAAAGAACAACAACAGAGCTGTTGGAGGTTTTATAAAAGAAAGGGATTTATTCATTTTTTTAAACGGCTGTTTTTAAAGTTATCTGAGAGTTGTATTAAGAAATGTGAAAGTGTTTTATTTTTTTCTACTGTAGGCGAGGTAAGATTTTGGATAGTCCAGATAGCATGACCGTCTACAGACGGACTATCAACAAAACTCTTTGTTGATAAACAACTGCTTGCTAAGGTTACGGTAACGAGGATTAGGATTAGAGTAAGGGTTAGGATTAGGATTAGAATAAGGGTTAGGATTAGAGTAAGGGTTAGGATTAGGATTAGAATAAGGGTTAGGATTAGGATTAGAATAAGGGTTAGGATTAGAGTAAGGGTTAGGATTAGGATTAGAATAAGGGTTAGGATTAGGATTAGAATAAGGGTTAGGATTAGGATTAGAATAAGGGTTAGGATTAGAGTAAGGGTTAGGATTAGAATGAGGGTTGGGATTAAGATTAGTAGATAGTTTCCATGTTACTATCCAAATGACGTGTTACCAGGGTTAGGGGTTAGGGGTTGAGGGTTAGGGGTGAGGGCTAGGGGTTAGGGGTGAGGGCTAGGGGTTAAGGGGTGAGGTTTAGGGGGGTTAAGGGGGGGGGGGGGGGTTAGGGTTAGAGGTGAGGGTTAGGTTAGGGGTGAGGGTTAGAGGTGAGGGTTAGGTTAGGGGTTAGAGGTGAGGTTTAGGGTTAGAGGTGAGGGTTAGGTTAGGGTTTAGGGTTAGAGGTGAGGGTTAGGTTAGGGGTGAGGGTTAGGTTAGGGGTGAGGGTTAAAGGTTAGGGGTGAGGGTTAGGTTAGGGGTGAGGGTTAGGGTTAGAGGTGAGGGTTAGGGTTGAGGGTTAGAGGTGAGGGTTAGGGTGAGGGTTAGGTTAGGGTTAGAGGTGAGGGTTAGGTTAGGGGTGAGGGTTAGGTTAGGTTAGGGGTGAGGGTTAGGGTTAGAGGTGAGGGTTAGGTTAGGGGTGAGGGTTAGGTTAGGGGTGAGGGTTAGGGTTAGTAGGTAGTTGCCATGTTACTATCCTAATGAAGTGTTACCAGGGTTAGAGGTGAGGGTTAGAGGTGAGGGTTAGAGGTGAGGGTTAGGTTAGGGGTGAGGGTTAGGCTAGGGGTTAGGGTTAGGTTAGGGGTGAGGGTTAGGCTGGGGGTGATGGTTAGGGGTGAGGGTTAGGGTTAGTAGATAGTTGCCATGTTACTATCCTAATGAAGTGTTACCAGGGTTAGGGGTGAGGGTTAGGGGTGAGGGTTAGGCTAGGGGTTAGGGTTAGTAGATAGTTGCCGTGTTACTATCCTAATGAAGTGTTACCAAGAGGTTTTGTACATACTATACTTTAGATTGGTCTGTTGTTTTGGCTGATAACATTTCATTGTATTTTGAATGATTCTGAAATCTTTTTTTTAAGGTGAATCTCTCTTTTTTTTTTTTTTTTTAGCAGTGTCTCTTTTCTAGAAAGATGAGAAGTCCCTTCATTTTTAGAAAGAAAGAAAGGAGTTAGTGTGTCTGCAGGTGTGCAGCTGCTATTGGAAAAATGGATCAGTAAACCATTGTTCTGGTTCACCACTGTGTGTGTGTGTGTGTGTGTGTGTGTGTGTGTGTGTGTGCGTGCGTGCAGGGGGGAGATATTTGAGTTTTAGAGGACACCTGGAGTTTTTCCCACGTATGAGCATACACACACACACACACACACAAATCGCTTTAATGGTTTGCTAAATACAAAGTATTTTAAGTTAAGAGAATGATCTTAAGTATGACGTGACAGCACTAATGAAATAAAGACGAACATCTGAATGGGTTAAACTGAAAGCTTTTTTAAAATGTTTTATCCATCAGAACAATCAACTTGTTGAAGCTCCCACTGAAAACACACTGTTACCATCATGTTACACCCTTTAAAGAAAGAATTCACACTGAAAACACACTGTTACCATCATGTTACACCCTTTAAAGAAATAATTCACACTGAAAACACACTGTTACCATCAGGTTACACCCTTTAAAGAAAGAATTCACACTGAAAACACACTGTTACCATCAGGTTACACCCTTTAAAGAAAGAATTCACACTGAAAACACACTGTTACCATCAGGTTACACCCTTTAAAGAAAGAATTCACACTGAAAACACACTGTTACCATCAGGTTACACCCTTTAAAGAAAGAATTCACACTGAAAACACACTGTTACCATCAGGTTACACCCTTTAAAGAAAGAATTCACACTGAAAACACACTGTTACCATCAGGTTACACCCTTTAAAGAAAGAATTCACACTGAAAACACACTGTTACCATCAGGTTACACCCTTTAAAGAAAGAATTCACACTGAAAACACACTGTTACCATCAGGTTACACCCTTTAAAGAAAGAATTCACACTGAAAACACACTGTTACCATCAGGTTACACCCTTTAAAGAAAGAATTCACAGTTCACCACTATTTACAAAAACAAACACCTTAATCTACCTTTTGAAGTGTTGTGAAGTGAACTGTCTCACCTGACGTGTTACCTGGTGCAAAATCACAACTCCCGTCACATCTTGATGCTTTCAACAATTGTGATAATAAGTGATGGTCCTTCAGGGGTAGTTAGCTAAGTGATGGTCCTTCAGGGGTTGTTAGCTGAGTGATGGTCCTTCGGGGGTTGTTAGCTGAGTGATGGTCCTTCGGGGGTAGTTAAGCTAAGTGATGGTCTTTCAGGGGTAGTTAGCTGAGTGATGGTCCTTCAGGGGTAGTTAGCTGAGTGATGGTCCTTTGGGGGTAGTTAGCTGAGTGATGGTCCTTTGGGGGTAGTTAGCTGAGTGATGGTCCTTTGGGGGTAGTTAGCTGAGTGATGGTCCTTTGGGGGTAGTTAGCTGAGTGATGGTCCTTCAGGGGAAGTTAGCTGAGTGATGGTCCTTCAGGGGTAGTTAGCTGAGTGATGGTCCTTC
>NC_048568.1:44020554-44038054 GCF_013265735.2 Oncorhynchus mykiss | reverse complement strand
TGACAATTACAATCATGGTCTTGAATCGGACTCGCATTTTTCTGGTCTCGGTCTTGACTGGATCTCTCTTTAGGTGGTCTTCGCTCTGGTCTCGGTCTTGACTGGATCTCTCTTTAGGTGGTCTTTGCTCTGGTCTCGGTCTTGACTGGATCTCTCTTTAGGTGGTCTTTGCTCTGGTCTCGGTCTTGACTGGGATCTCCCTTTAGGTGGTCTTTGCTCTGGTCTCGGTCTTGACTGGGATCTCCCTTTCGCTCTGATCTCAGTCTTGACTGGATCTCTCTTTAGGTGGTCTTTGCTCTGGTCTCGGTCTTGACTGGGATCTCCCTTTAGGTGGTCTTTGCTCTGGTCTCGGTCTTGACTGGATCTCTCTTTAGGTGGTCTTTGCTCTGGTCTCGGTCTTGACTGGGATCTCTCTTTAGGTGGTCTTCAACACAACACTGGTAGATACCGTAGACCTCCAGTCATTGCCCTGGCGCTAAGTTAGTGACTTCCTTCAAACTGCACGCAGCGACATAAAAATGGTATCCATAATTTCAACAGATTCTGGTTTAGTAGATAAAGGGCTTCATCCGACTCTGGGACAGTAGATACAGGACCTCATCTGACTCTGGGTCAGTAGATACAGGACCTCATCTGACTCTGGGTCAGTAGATAAAGGGCTTCATCTGACTCTGGGTCAGTAGATAAAGGGCTTCATCTGACTCTGGGTCAGTAGATAAAGGACCTCATCTGACTCTGGGTCAGTAGATAAAGGGCCTCATCTGACTCTGGGTCAGTAGATAAAGGAGACCAGGGTAGCAGGGTAGCCTAGTGGTTAGAGTGGAGGGGCGGCAGGGTAGCCTAGTGGTTAGAGTGTAGAGGCGGCAGGGTAGCCTAGTGGTTAGAGTGGAGTGGTGGCAGGGTAGCCTAGTGGTTAGAGTGGAGGGGCGGCAGGGTAGCCTAGTGGTTAGAGTGGAGGGGCGGCAGGGTAGCCTAGTGGTTAGAGTGGAGGGGCGGCAGGGTAGCCTAGTGGTTAGAGTGGAGGGGCGGCAGGGTAGCCTAGTGGTTAGAGTGGAGGGGCGGCAGGGTAGCCTAGTGGTTAGAGTGTGGAGGCGGCAGGGTAGCCTAGTGGTTAGAGTGGAGGGGCTGCCGGGTAGCCTAGTGGTTAGAGTGTTGGACTAGTAACCGGAAGGTTGCAAGTAGTTTGTGTCGGGGGGCTAGGGTCAGTTTGTTATATCTGGGGTACTTCTCCTGTCCTATTCGGTGTCCTGTGTGAATTTAAGTGTGCTCTCTCTAATTCTCTCTTTCTCTCTCTCGGAGGACCTGAGCCCTAGGACCATGCCTCAGGACTACCTGGCATGATGACTCCATGCTGTCCCCAGTCCACCTGGCCGTGCTGCTGCTCCAGTTTCAACTGTTCTCCCTTATTATTATCCCTTATTATTACACAATGCTGGTCATTTATGAACAGTTGAACATCTTGGCCATGTTCTGTTATAATCTCCACCCGGCACAGCCAGAAGAGGACTGGCCATCCCACATAGCCTAGTTCCTCTCTAGGTTTCTTCCTAGGTTTTGGCCTTTCTAGGGAGCTTTTCCTAGCCACCGTGCTTCTACACCTGCATTGCTTGCTGTTTGGGGTTTTAGGTTGGGTTTCTGTACAGCACCTTGAGATATCAGCTGATGTACGAAGGGCTATATAAATATAAATACATTTTATTTGATTTGATTCAGACCCCCGAGCTGACAAGGTACAAATCTGTCGTTCTGCCCCTGAACAGGCAGTTAACCCACTGTTCCCAGGCCGTCATTGAAAATAAGAATTTGTTCTTAACTGACTTGCCTGGTTAAATAAAGGTCAAATAAAATAGGTTGTTGGGCCACTACGATACGCCAAAACGGCTTCAATGCGCATCGGCATAAATTCTTCCTGTGTGGAAGCACCTGCTTTCAATATACTCGGTAGCCCTCGTTTACTCAAGGGTTTCCTTTATTTTGCCAGTTACCCAAATGAACGGACGGAGAGGAATGAGACGCAAGTCTCATCAAATAACGTTGCAGAATGACACAATTTCATGTCATCAAATATGTAAAGACCTGTATCACCATGCTGAGAGGTTCCCATTTCTAAAAGGATGGCGTTTAGGTGTTTCTGGAGTGTGTTGTGTTCATAGCCATTTACACCAAAAAAAAAAATAGAGATTTGATTGTAAAAACTTAGTCAAATCCAATACAACACCTCACAGAGTGAAACTGTCTGTATTTTCAAGTATTGTGGCGCCAGCATCATGTCATGGGTATGCTTGTCACCGGCAGGGACGGGAAATTTGTCAGATTCAAAAACAAATATATATAAATATATATATAAAATACAAATATAAAAAATAGAGGAAAACATGTCTGTCTTCCGAATACCACAAAGTTTTTAAAATTGATTTTTCAGCCAATTACAAACATGTTAATGACTAAGATGCACCAGACTGGCTTTCCATTTGGTGTTTTGTTCCCGAGGGGTCCAGTCTCAGTCTTAGACTTAAATCTGCTTGAAAATCTGAAACAAAGTTTCAATATTGCTGTAGATCAATCATTCCCAAACAAATTTACTGAACTTGAGCAATTTTGTGGAAAAAAAACAACAAAAAAAAACAATGATGGAAATGATTTACAGCTGTAATGGCTTTCAGAGCTGTTTCCACCAAGCATTACCTCTGCGGTGTGAAGACATACACCGCCAAGACATCTTTTTGTTTTTAAATGAATGTACACAAAATGTGGAACAGGTTGTGTAGATCAGTAGGAAAAAAATAATCGAATTGAACCCCCAGTTTTTAGATGAGTATTTCAGGCAGTAAAAAAAATGTGCCAACTGCAAGGTGTGTGTAGGTGTTCACTAGGTCCTGTATGTGCTTAACTTACTGTTATTTGCTTAGCGTGTTAAGACACCAGGTTAAACGCTAGCTGGGTAAACACAGTTGACTTGCTGATGTATTCAGTTCATTAACTAAATCCGTTAGGGTTAGAATGTCTAGCATCCGTTTGTCCCAGGAAGTCGACCTCCAGGCTCAGGCCCAGGGCTTACGACCAGGATATGGAGACTTTATTGTGTTTAGATAGGCAGGGCAGGTAAACAGTAGTAGTGTTCTCTTAGGTGGCCCTGGGGTTACACTGACTCAGGGAGAGAGTCCTAGTCAATCCCACCCTGCCCTGGGGACTAACTGGGAGGGAAGAGAGGAAGGCGGGGGAGAGAGGAGGAGGGCGGGGGAGAGAGGAGGAGGGCGGGGGAGAGAGGAGGAGGGCGGGGGAGAGAGGAGGAGGGCGGGGGAGAGAGGAGGAGGGCGGGGGAGAGAGGAGGGCGGGGAAGAGAGGAGGGCGGGGGAGAGAGGAGGGCGGGGAAGAGAGGAGGGCGGGGGAGAGAGGAGGGCGGGGAAGAGAGGAGGGCGGGGGAGAGAGGAGGGCGGGGAAGAGAGGAGGGCGGGGGAGAGAGGAGGGCGGGGGAGAGAGGAGGAGGCAGGGAAGAGAGGAGGAGGCGGGGAAGAGAGGAGGGCGGGGGAGAGAGGAGGAGGGCGGGGGAGAGAGGAGGAGGCAGAGAAGAGAGGAGGGCGGGGGGAGAGTGGAGGAGGGCGGGGGAGAGAGGAGGGCGGGGAAGAGAGGAGGGCGGGGGAGAGAGGAGGAGGGCGGGGGAGAGAGGAGGAGGCACAGAAGAGTCCAAATCCCAGAAAGTCCAAATAGAATCCCATCAAAATTGTCCCAAAAATAATAAAATAAAAAACCATAATGTGCAAATCACTTCAAAATGCAAAAAATACAACAGGATCAATCTCACCAGATGGTTCTTCTTTAATTTACTGTGCATTCTGCATCTCGCTGTGCATTCTGCATCTCCCTGTGCATTCTGCATCTCCCTGTGCATTCTGCATCTCCCTGTGCATTCTGCATCTCGCTGTGCATTCTGCATCTCGCTGTGCAGTCTGCATCTCCCTGTGCATTCTGCATCTCGCTGTGCATTCTGCATCTCCCTGTGCATTCTGCATCTCCCTGTGCATTCTGCATCTCCCTGTGCATTCTGCATCTCGCTGTGCATTCTGCATCTCCCTGTGCATTCTGCATCTCGCTGTGCAGTCTGCATCTCCCTGTGCATTCTGCATCTCCCTGTGCATTCTGCATCTCGCTGTGTATTCTGCATCTCCCTGTGCATTCTGCATCTCGCTGTGCATTCTGCATCTCGCTGTGCATTCTGCATCTCCCTGTGCATTCTGCATCTCCCTGTGCATTCTGCATCTCGCTGTGCATTCTGCATCTCCCTGTGCATTCTGCATCTCCCTGTGCATTCTGCATCTCGCTGTGCATTCTGCATCTCGCTGTGCATTCTGCATCTCGCTGTGCATTCTGCATCTCCCTGTGCATTCTGCATCTCCCTGTGCATTCTGCATCTCCCTGTGCATTCTGCATCTCCCTGTGCATTCTGCATCTCCCTGTGCATTCTGCATCTCGCTGTGCATTCTGCATCTCTCTGTGCATTCTGCATCTCGCTGTGCGAACTGGAAATAGGCTTCCCCACCCCAAAAACGACCTAAAATCAAGCAACTTCACTGATTAAAAGAAACAGTTCTCATCCCGTACACAGACTCGATGACTGGCCTGAGAGGGTGGGCCGTCTTCCGGCGTCAATCTTCAAGATGTAAAATTCTTAAGTCCCCTAAAAAACCTTTCTGCCACAGAAATGTCCAGTTTCTTAGACAGTTTTACAACTGTGGCAATGAAACACCACAACATTCATGTTTTTAGCACACCGGGTCCACTACCATATCTTCACCAGCGTCACATTTATTTTTTTTATTTGTCTATTTATTTCACCTTTATTTAACCAGGTAGACTAGTTGAGAACACCTTTATTTAACCAGGTAGGCCAGTTGAGAACACCTTTATTTAACCAGGTAGGCTAGTTGAGAACACCTTTATTTAACCAGGTAGACTAGTTGAGAACACCTTTATTTAACCAGGTAGGCCAGTTGAGAACACCTTTATTTAACCAGGTAGGCTAGTTGAGAACACCTTTATTTAACCAGGTAGGCCAGTTGAGAACACCTTTATTTAACCAGGTAGGCTAGTTGAGAACACCTTTATTTAACCAGGTAGGCCAGTTGAGAACACCTTTATTTAACCAGGTAGGCCAGTTGAGAACACCTTTATTTAACCAGGTAGGCTAGTTGAGAACACCTTTATTTAACCAGGTAGACTAGTTGAGAACACCTTTATTTAACCAGGTAGGCCAGTTGAGAACACCTTTATTTAACCAGGTAGGCCAGTTGAGAACACCTTTATTTAACCAGGTAGACTAGTTGAGAACACCTTTATTTAACCAGGTAGGCTAGTTGAGAACACCTTTATTTAACCAGGTAGGCCAGTTGAGAACACCTTTATTTAACCAGGTAGGCCAGTTGAGAACACCTTTATTTAACCAGGTAGGCTAGTTGAGAACACCTTTATTTAACCAGGTAGGCTAGTTGAGAACACCTTTATTTAACCAGGTAGGCTAGTTGAGAACACCTTTATTTAACCAGGTAGGCTAGTTGAGAACACCTTTATTTAACCAGGTAGGCTAGTTGAGAACACCTTTATTTAACCAGGTAGGCCAGTTGAGAACACCTTTATTTAACCAGGTAGGCTAGTTGAGAACACCTTTATTTAACCAGGTAGGCTAGTTGAGAACACCTTTATTTAACCAGGTAGGCTAGTTGAGAACACCTTTATTTAACCAGGTAGGCTAGTTGAGAACACCTTTATTTAACCAGGTAGGCTAGTTGAGAACACCTTTATTTAACCAGGTAGGCCAGTTGAGAACACCTTTATTTAACCAGGTAGGCTAGTTGAGAACACCTTTATTTAACCAGGTAGACTAGTTGAGAACACCTTTATTTAACCAGGTAGGCTAGTTGAGAACACCTTTATTTAACCAGGTAGACTAGTTGAGAACACCTTTATTTAACCAGGTAGACTAGTTGAGAACACCTTTATTTAACCAGGTAGACTAGTTGAGAACACCTTTATTTAACCAGGTAGGCTAGTTGAGAACACCTTTATTTAACCAGGTAGGCTAGTTGAGAACACCTTTATTTAACCAGGTAGACTAGTTGAGAACACCTTTATTTAACCAGGTAGGCTAGTTGAGAACACCTTTATTTAACCAGGTAGGCTAGTTGAGAACACCTTTATTTAACCAGGTAGGCTAGTTGAGAACACCTTTATTTAACCAGGTAGGCTAGTTGTGAACACCTTTATTTAACCAGGTAGGCCAGTTGAGAACACCTTTATTTAACCAGGTAGACTAGTTGAGAACACCTTTATTTAACCAGGTAGGCTAGTTGAGAACAAGTTCTCATTTGCAACTGCGACCTGGCCAAGATAAAGCATAGCAGTGTGAACAGACAACACAGAGTTACACATGGAGTAAACAATTAACAAGTCAATAACACAGTAGAACACAAAGGGGGAGTCTATATACAATGTGTGCAAAAGGCATGAGGTAGGCGAATAATTACAATTTTGCAGATTAACACTGGAGTGATAAATGATCAGATGGTCATGTACAGGTAGAGATATTGGTGTGCAAAAGAGCAGAAAAGTAAATAAATAAAAACAGTATGGGGATGAGGTAGGTGAAAATGGGTGGGCTATTTACCAATAGACTATGTACAGCTGCAGCGATCGGTTAGCTGCTCAGATAGCTGATGTTTGAAGTTGGTGAGGGAGATAAAAGTCTCCAACTTCAGCGATTTTTGCAATTCGTTTCAGTCACAGGCAGCAGAGTACTGGAACGAAAGGCGGCCAAATGAGGTGTTGGCTTTAGGGATGATCAGTGAGATACACCTGCTGGAGCGCGTGCTACGGATGGGTGTTGCCATCGTGACCAGTGAGCTGAGATAAGGCGGAGCTTTACCTAGCATGGACTTGTAGATGACCTGGAGCCAGTGGGTCTGGCGACGAATATGTAGCGAGGGCCAGCCGACTAGAGCATACAAGTCGCAGTGGTGGGTGATATAAGGTGCTTTAGTGACAAAACGGATGGCACTGTGATAGACTGCATCCAGTTTGCTGAGTAGAGTGTTGGAAGCCATTTTGTAGATGACATCGCCGAAGTCGAGGATCGGTAGGATAGTCAGTTTTACTAGGGTAAGCTTGGCGGCGTGAGTGAAGGAGGCTTTGTTGCGGAATAGAAAGCCGACTCTTGATTTGATTTTCGATTGGAGATGTTTGATATGAGTCTGGAAGGAGAGTTTGCAGTCTAGCCAGACACCTAGGTACTTATAGATGTCCACATATTCTAGGTCGGAACCATCCAGGGTGGTGATGCTAGGCGGGCATGCGGGTGCAGGCAGCGATCGGTTGAAAAGCATGCATTTGGTTTTACTAGCGTTTAAGAGCAGTCGGAGGCCACGGAAGGAGTGTTGTATGGCATTGAAGCTTGTTTGGAGGTTAGATAGCACAGTGTCCAATGATGGGCCGAAAGTATATAGAATGGTGTCGTCTGCGTAGAGGTGGATCAGGGAATCGCCCGCAGCAAGAGCAACATCATTGATGTATACAGAGAAAAGAGTCGGCCCGAGAATTGAACCCTGTGGCACCCCCATAGAGACTGCCAGAGGACCGGACAGCATGCCCTCCGATTTGACACACTGAACTCTGTCTGCAAAGTAATTGGTGAACCAGGCAAGGCAGTCATCCGAAAAACCGAGGCTACTGAGTTTACTACAGCATCCACTACCATATCTTCACCAGCATCCACTACCATATCTTCACCAGCATCACATTTACTACAGCATCCACTACCATATCTTCACTGGCATCACATTTACTACAGCATCCACTACCATATCTCCACTAGCAACACATTTACTACAGCATCCACTACCATATTTTCACCAGCATCCACTACCATATCTTCACCAGCATCCACTACCATATCTTCACCAGCATCACATTTACTACAGCATCCACTACCATATCTTCACTGGCATCACATTTACTACAGCATCCACTACCATATCTCCACTAGCAACACATTTACTACAGCATCCACTACCATATCTTCACCAGCATCTACTACCATATCTTCACCAGCGTCACATTTACTAGAGCATCCACTACCATATCTTCACCAGCATCCACTACCATATCTTCACCAGCATCCACTACCATATCTTCACCAGCATCCACTACCATATCTTCACCAGCATCCACTATCATATCTTCACCAGCATCACATTTACTACAGCATCCACTACCATATCGTCACCAGCATCCACTACCATATCTTCACCAGCGTCACATTTACTACAGCATCCACTACCATATCTTCACCAGCATCCACTACCATATCTTCACCAGCATCCACTACCATATCTTCACCAGCGTCACATTTACTACAGCATCCACTACCATATCTTCACCAGCGTCACATTTACTACAGCATCCACTACCATATCTTCACCAGCATCCACTACCATATCTTCACCAGCATCCACTACCATATCTTCACCAGCATCCACTACCATATCTTCACTAGCAACACATTTACTACAGCATCCACTACCATATCTTCACCAGCATCCACTACCATATCTGCACCAGCATCCATTACCATATCTTCACCATCATCCACTACCATATCTTCACCAGCATCCACTACCATATCTTCACCAGCATCCACTACCATATCTGCACCAGCATCCACTACCATATCTTCACCATCATCCACTACCATATCTTCACCAGCATCCACTACCATATCTTCACCAGCATCCACTACCATATCTTCACCAGCATCACATTTACTACAGCATCCACTACCATATCTTCACCAGCATCCACTACCATATCTTCACCAGCATCACATTTACCACAGCATCCACTACCATATCTTCACCAGCATCCACTACCATATCTTCACCAGCATCCACTACCATATCTTCACCAGCATCCACTACCATATCTTCACTAGCATCCACTACCATATCTTCACCAGCATCCACTACCATATCTTCACTAGCAACACATTTACTACAGCATCCACTACAATATTTTCACCAGCATCCACTACCATATCTTCACCAGCATCCACTACCATATCTTCACCAGCATCCACTACCATATCTTCACCAGCATCACATTTATTACAGCATCCACTACCATATCTTCACCAGCATCCACTACCAAATCTTCACCAGCATCACATTTACTACAGCATCCACTACCATATCTTCACCAGCATCCACTACCATATCTTCACCAGCATCACATTTACTACAGCATCCACTACCATATCTTCACCAGCATCCACTACCATATCTTCACCAGCATCCACTACCATATCTTCACCAGCATCCACTACCACATCTTCACCAGCATCCACTACCATATCTTCACCAGCATCCACTACCACATCTTCACCAGCATCCACTACCATATTTTCACCAGCATCCACTACCATATCTTCACCAGCATCCACTACCATATCTTCACCAGCATCCACTACCATATCTTCACCAGCATCACATTTACTACAGCATCCACTACCATATCTTCACCAGCATCCACTACCATATCTTCACCAGCATCCACTACCATATCTTCACCAGCATCCACTACCACATCTTCACCAGCATCCACTACCATATTTTCACCAGCATCCACTACCATATCTTCACCAGCATCCACTACCATATCTTCACCAGCATCCACTACCATATATTCACCAGCATCACATTTACTACAGCATCCACTACCATATCTTCACCAGCATCCACTAGCATATCTTCACCAGCATCAAATTTACTACAGCATCCACTACCATGTCTTCACCAGCATCCACTACCATATCTTCACCAGCATCCACTACCATATCTTCACCAGCATCCACTACCATATCTTCACTAGCATCCACTACCATATCTTCACTGGCATCACATTTACTACAGCATCCACGACCATATCTTCACTAGCGTCACATTTACTACAGCATCCACTACCATATTTTCACCAGCATCCACTACCATATCTTCACCAGCATCCACTACCATATCTTCACCAGCATCCACTACCATATCTTCACCAGCATCCACTACCATATCTTCACCAGCATCCACTATCATATCTTCACTAGCAACACATTTACTACAGCATTCACTACCATATTTTCACCAGCATCCACTACCATATCTTCACCAGCATCCACTACCATATCTTCACCAGCATCCACTACCATATCTTCAGCAGCATCACATTTACTACAGCATCCACTACCATATCTTCACCAGCATCCACTACCATATCTTCACCAGCATCACATTTACTACAGCATCCACTACCATATCTTCACCAGCATCCACTACCATATCTTCACCAGCATCCACTATCATAACTTCACCAGCGTCCACTACCATATCTTCACCAGCATCCACTACCATATCTTCACCAGCATCCACTACCATACCTTCACCAGCATCACATTTACTACAGCATCCACTACCATATCTTCACTAGGGTCACTTGTTTTCTCAATTCTTTTAAATCCCTTCAGCGTAGGAGATTCGATTTGACCGCTCTAACTTTTTGCCACCTCAAATCTCTTTTACAGGGAACTCCAGGAACTCTGGGATCAGGATCTCCACCACAATTACAATTACTGTCGTCCTTCCACACACCGCACTTCAGTGTACTCCGTCCGCCCGTCTGCGCGCACACACACACACACACACACACACACACACACACACACACACACACACACACACTTGAAACATGTCCCAAATCATTTACATTTATTTTTATTTTTACGCTTTAGTGGTTTAGGGACGACAGCTCTTACAGCGTATTTTACATAACCAAGCTTCACGTGTAGGTATTTGCTCTTTATCAGAAACCAACCGGACCGACAGACTTTCTTATTTTCCTCCGCTCACCCAGCAGGTCAGACGCCAGGGCTCCAACCGGGATTTCAACCTGAACATCCGTCGTCACCCCTGAGATGACCCCTTTGACGGGTGTCTCTACTCCGAAGTTCAAAACACACAACTTCTGTTGTCCGGATTTCTTTTGAATCTCACTGCAATCTTCCTCTGTTATTCAGACTTACAATTTAATAAGACCACTCCTGGTCACTCTGACAGACTCCACTTTTCCCAGCGCATACTTATAACAGTCAGAATTGGCAGATACATAAAATCAAATCAAAGTTTATTTGTCACGTGCGCCAAATACAACAGGTGTAGTAGACCTTACAGTGAAATGCTGAATACAACAGGTGTAGTAGACCTTACAGTGAAATGCTGAATACAACAGGTGTAGTAGACCTTACAGTGAAATGCTGAATACAACAGGTGTAGTAGACCTTACAGTGAAATGCTGAATACAACAGGTGTAGTAGACCTTACAGTGAAATGCTGAATACAACAGGTGTAGTAGACCTCACAGTGAAATGCTGAACACAACAGGTGTAGTAGACCTTACAGTGAAATGCTGAATACAACAGGTGTAGTAGACCTTACAGTGAAATGCTGAATACAACAGGTGTAGTAGACCTCACAGTGAAATGCTGAATACAACAGGTGTAGTAGACCTTACAGTGAAATGCTGAATACAACAGGTGTAGTAGACCTCACAGTGAAATGCTGAATACAACAGGTGTAGTAGACCTCACAGTGAAATGCTGAATACAACAGGTGTAGTAGACCTTACAGTGAAATGCTGAATACAACAGGTGTAGTAGACCTTACAGTGAAATGCTGAATACAACAGGTGTAGTAGACCTTACAGTAAAATGCTGAATACAACAGGTGTAGTAGACCTCACAGTGAAATGCTGAATACAACAGGTGTAGTAGACCTCACAGTGAAATGCTGAATACAACACTGTAAGGTCTACTACACCTGAAATGCTGAATACAACAGGTGTAGTAGACCTCACTGTGAAATGCTGACAGGCTCTAACCAATAGTGCAAAAAAGGTGTTAGGTGAACAATAGGTAAGTAAATAAATAAAACAACAGTAAAAAGACAGGCTATATACAGTAGAGAGGCTATATACAGTAGAGAGGCTATATACAGTAGAGAGGCTACATACAGTAGAGCGGCTATATACAGTAGAGAGGCTATATACAGTAGAGAGACTATATACAGTAGAGGCTATGTACAGTAGATAGGCTATATACAGTAGAGAGGCTATATACAGTAGAGAGGCTATATACAGTAGAGAGGCTATATACAGTAGAGATGCTATATACAGTAGAGAGGCTATATACAGTAGAGATGCTATATACAGTAGAGAGGCTACATACAGTAGAGAGGCTATATACAGTAGAGAGGCTACATACAGTAGAGAGGCTATATACAGTAGAGAGGCTATATACAGCAGAGAGGCTATATACAGTAGAGAGGCTATATACAGTAGAGAGGCTATATACAGTAGAGAGGCTATATACAGTAGAGAGGTTATATACAGTAGAGAGGCTATATGCAGCAGAGAGGCTATATACAGTAGAGAGGCTACATACAGTAGAGAGGCTATATACAGTAGAGAGGTTATATACAGTAGAGATGCTATATACAGTAGAGAGGCTATATACAGTAGAGAGGCTACATACAGTAGAGAGGCTATATACAGTAGAGAGGCTATATACAGTAGAGGCTACATACAGTAGAGAGGTTATATACAGTAGAGAGGCTATATACAGTAGAGAGGCTATATACAGTAGAGAGGCTACATACAGTAGAGAGGTTATATACAGTAGAGAGGCTATATACAGTAGAGAGGCTATATACAGTAGAGAGGCTACATACAGTAGAGAGGCTATATACAGTAGAGAGGCTATATGCAGCAGAGAGGCTATATACAGTAGAGAGGTTATATACCGCATAATATAACAGGTATATAATATAACAGATATATAATATAACAGATATATAATATAACAGGTACATAATATAACAGGTTCATAATATAACAGGTGTATAATATAACAGGTATATAATATAACAGGTATATAATATAACAGGTTCATAATATAACAGATATATAATATAACAGATATATAATATAACAGGTATATAATATAACAGGTATATAATATAACAGGTATATAATATAACAGATATATAATATAACAGGTATATAATATAACAGATATATAATATAACAGATATATAATATAACAGGTATATAATATAACAGATATATAATATAACAGGTATATAATATAACAGATATATAATATAACAGATATATAATATAACAGGTACATAATATAACAGGTATATAATATAACAGGTACATAATATAACAGGTATATAATATAACAGGTATATAATATAACAGATATATAATATAACAGGTACATAATACAACAGTCAGAAATGGCAGATACAAAATGTTGGGTCATTGTCTTGTTGAAAAACAAATGATAGTCCCACTAAGCACAAACCAGATGGGATGGCGTATCGCTGCAGAATGCTGTGGTAGCCATGCTGGTTAAGCTGGTTAAGTGTGAATTATAAGGCTACCCTGGGGCGGCAGGGTAGCCTAGTGGTTAGAGCGTTGGACTAGTAACCGGAAGGTTGCGAGTTCAAACCCCCGAGCTGACAAGGTACAAATCTGTCGTTCTGCCCCTGAACAGGCAGTTAACCCACTGTTCCCAGGCCGTCATTGAAAATAAGAATTTGTTCTTAACTGACTTGCCTGGTTAAATAAAGGTAAAAAAAATAAATAAATAAATAAATAAAATCATTGACAGTGTCACCATCAAAGCACCATAACACCTCCTCTTCCATGCTTCACGGTGGAAAATACACATGCTGAGATCATCAAATCATCAAATCAAATTTATTTATATAGCCCCTTTTTACATCAGCTGATATTTCAAAGTGCTGTACAGAAACCCAGCCTAAAACCCTAAACAGCAAGCAGTGCAGGTGTAGAAGCACGGTGGCTAGGAAAAACTCCCTAGAAAGGCCAAAACCTAGGAAGAAAGAAACCTAGAGAGGAACCAGGCTATGTGGGGTGGCCAGTCCTCTTCTGGCTGTGCCGGGTGGAGATTATAACAGAACATGGCCAAGATGTTCAAATGTTCATAAATGACCAGCATGGTCAAATAATAATAATCACAGGCAGAACCGTTGAAACTGGAGCAGCAGCACGGCCAGGTGGACTGGGGACAGCAAGGAGTCATCATGTCAGGTAGTCCTGAGGCATGGTCCTAGGGCTCAGGTCCTCCGAGAGAGAGAAAGAAAGAGAGAAAGAAAGAGAGAATTAGAGAGAGCACACTTAAATTCACGCAGGACACCGGATAGCACAGGAGAAGTACTCCAGATATAACAAACTGACCCTAGCCCCCTGACACATAAACTACTGCAGCATAAATACTGGAGGCTGAGACAGGAGGGGTCAGGAGACACTGTGGCCCCATCCGAGGACACCCCCGGACAGGGCCAAACAGGGCTAAACAGGAAGGATATAACCCCACCCACTTTGCCAAAGCACAGCCCCCACACCACTAGAGGGATATCTTCAACCACCAACTTACCATCCTGAGACAAGGCCGAGTATAGCCCACAAAGATTCCGCCACAGCACAACCCAAGGGGGGGCGCCAACCCAGACAAGAAGATCACATCAGTGACTCAACCCACTCAAGTGATGCACCCCTCCTAGGGACGGTATGAAAGAGCACCAGTAAGCCAGTGACTCAGCCCCTGTAATAGTGTTAGAGGCAGAGAATCCCAGTGGAAGAGGGGAACCGGCCAGGCAGAGACAGCAAGGGTGGTTCGTTGCTCCAGAGCCTTTCCGTTCACCTTCCCACTCATGGGCCAGACTACACTCAATCATATGACCCACTGAAGAGATGAGTCTTCAGTAAAGACTTAAATGTTGAGACCGAGTTTGCGTCTCTCACATGGGTAGGCAGACCATTACATAAAAATGGAGCTCTATAGGAGAAAGCCCTGCCTCCAGCTGTTTGCTTAGAAATTCTAAGGACAATTAGGAGGCCTGCGTCTTGTGACCATAGCGTACGTGTAGGTATGTACGGCAGGACCAAATCAGAAAGATAGGTAGGAGCAAGCTCATGTAATGCTTTGTAGGTTAGCAGTAAAACCTTGAAATCAGCCCTTGCTTTGACAGGAAGCCAATGTAGAGAGGCTAGCACTGGAGTAATATGATCACATCTTTTGGTTCTAGTCAGGATTCTAGCAGCCGTATTTAGCACTAACTGAAGTTTATTTAGTGCTTTATCCGGGTAGCGCGAAGAGTAGAGCATTGCAGTAGTCTAACCTAGAAGTGACAAAAGCATGGATTAATTTTTCTGCATCATTTTTGGACAAAAAGTTTCTGATTTTTGCAATATTACGTAGATGGAAAAAAGCTGTCCTTGAAACAGTCTTGATATGTTCTTCAAAAGAGAGATCAGGGTCCAGAGTAACGCCAAGGTCCTTCACAGTTTTATTTGAGACAACTGTACAACCATTAAGATTAATTGTCAGACTTAACAGAAGATCTCTTTGTTTCTTGGGACCTAGAACAAGCGTCTCTGTTTTGTCCGAGTTTAAAAGTAGAAAGTTTGCAGCCATCCACTTCCTTATGTCTGAAACACATGCTTCTAGCGAGGGCAATTTTGGGGCTTCACCATGTTTCATTGAAATGTACAGCTGTGTGTCATCTGCATAGCAGGGAAAGTTAACATTATGTTTTCGAATGACATCCCCAAGAGGTAAAATATATAGTGAAAACAATAGTGGTCCTAAAACGGAACCTTGAGGAACACCGAAATTTACAGTTGATTTGTCAGAGGACAAACCATTCACAGGGGCAAACTGATAACTTTCCGACAGATAAGATCTAAACCAGGCCAGAACTTGTCCGTGTAGACCAATTTGGGTTTCCAATCTCTCCAAAAGAATGTGGTGATCGATGGTATCAAAAGCAGCACTAAGGTCTAGGAGCACGAGGACAGATGCAGAGCCTCGGTCTGATGCCATTAAAAGGTAATGATGTGTTTCAGACATAAGGAAGTGGATGGTGATGATAGGGTCTAGGTAATGATGGGGTCTAAAACCAGACTGAAGCATTTCGTATACATTGTTTGTCTTCAGGAAGGCAGTGAGTTGCTGCGCAACAGCCTTTTCTAACATTTTTGAGAGGAATGGAAGATTCGATATAGGCCGATAGTTTTTTATATTTTCTGGGTCAAGGTTTGGCTCTTTCAAGAGAGGCTTTATTACTGCCACTTTTAGTGAGTTTGGTACACATCCGGTGGACAGAGAGCAGTTTATTATGTTCAACATAGGAGGGCCAAGCACAGGAAGCAGCTCTTTCAGGAGTTTAGTTGGAACAGCATCTTACAATGACACGGTGGTTGGAACCAAAAGTCTCCTATTTGGACCAAAGGACTTCCACCTGTTCGAATGTCCATTGCTAGTCTTTTCTTCTTATTGGTGTCCTTTAGTAGTGGTTTCTTTGCAGCAATTCCACCATGAAGGCCTGATTCACACAGTCTCCTCTGAACAGTTGATGTTGCGATGTGTCTGTTACTTGAACTCTGTGAAGCATTTATTTGGGCTGCAGTTTCTGAGGCTGGTAACTCTAATGAACTTATCCTTTGCAGCAGAGGTAACTCTGGGTCTCCCTTTCCTGTGGCGGTCCTCGTGAGAGACAGGTAACTCTAATGATCTTATCCTCAGCAGCAGAGGTAACTCTGGGTCTCCCTTTCCTGTGGTCCTCATGAGAGCCAGTTTCATAAAAGCTCTTGATGGTTTGTACGACTGCACTTGAAGAAGCTTTCAAATTTCTTTACATTTTCCGTATTGACTGACCTTCATGTCTTAAAGTAATGATGGACTGTTGTTTCTCTTTGCTTATTTGACCTGTTCTTGCCATAATATGGACTTGGTCTTTTACCAAATAGGGCTGTCTTCTGTATACCACCCCTACCTTGTCACAACACAACTGATTGGCTCAAACGCATTAAGAAGGAAATAAATTACGCAAATGAACATTTAACAAGTCACACCTGTTAACCGAAATGCATTCCAGGTGACTACCTCGTGGAGCTGGTTGAGAGAATGCCAAGAGTGTGCAAAGCTGTCAACAAGGCAAAGGGTGGCTACTTTGAAGAATCTCAAATATAAAATACATTTTGATTTGTTTTGACATATTTTGGTTACTACATGATTCCATATGTATTGTTTCATAGTTTGAAGCTCCTTCAGTAGAGGAACACACAACCATACACACACACACACACACACACACACACAATAACACACACACACGCACACACAATAACACACACACACACACACACACACACACAAACACACACACACACACATAACACACGCACACAATAACACACACACACACACAATAACACACACACAATAACACACACACACACACACACACACACACAATAACACACACACACACACAATAACACACACACACACACCAAAGACAGAAGTAGAATATTGAGAGAA
>NC_048568.1:44010554-44015554 GCF_013265735.2 Oncorhynchus mykiss | reverse complement strand
CAACTGCAGTGTTCCTCACCTGGCTTACTGTGAAACATCAACTGCAGTGTTCCTCACCTGGCTTACTGTAAAACATCACTGCAGTGTTCCTCACCTGGCTTACTGTAAAACATCACTGCAGTGTTCCTCACCTGGCTTACTGTAAAACATCACTGCAGTGTTCCTCACCTGGCTTACTGTAAAACATCACTGCAGTGTTCCTCACCTGGCTTACTGTAAAACATCACTGCAGTGTTCCTCACCTGACTTACTGTAAAACATCAACTGCAGTGTTCCTCTCCTGGCATACTGTAAAACATCACTGCAGTGTTCCTCACCTGGCTTACTGTAAAACATCACTGCAGTGTTCCTCATCTGGCTTACTGTAAAACATCACTGCAGTGTTCCTCACCTGACTTACTGTAAAACATCAACTGCAGTGTTCCTCACCTGGCTTACTGTAAAACATGAACTGCAGTGTTCCTCACCTGGCTTACTGTAAAAAGCAAAGCAAAGGATTAATTACTGTACTTCTATATTTCCATCAACTCTGTCTTGTGGATTTGGCCACAGGTTCTCATCCACATCACAATGGATGTTTTCATTAGCTAAACATCTTGGGAAGAATCTTCGGGCGAATCCAGACCTGACACTGGCCTGCCGTGATGTCATTGCATGCGTCATCAATGGCCTGGAGAAGTGCGCCTTGTTCATGAGGACGCCTATCATATACCTTCCAGCTCCATGTGGAGAAAAATTCCTCAATCGGGCTAAGGAAAGGAGCATCACTTCTGGATGAGAATTTTCTTGTTTGCTTATGACCTTATACAGCTGGTTGAGTGGCCTTATACAGCTGGTTGAGTGGCCTTATACAGCTGGTTGAGTGGCCTTATACAGCTGGTTGAGTGGCCTTATACAGCTGGTTGAGTGTAGTCTTATACAGCTGGTTGAGTGTAGTCTTATACAGCTGGTTGAGTGTAGTCTTATACAGCTGGTTGAGTGTAGTCTTATACAGCTGGTTGAGTGTAGTCTTATACAGCTGGTTGAGTGTAGTCTTATACAGCTGGTTGAGTGTAGTCTTATACAGCTGGTTGAGTGACCTTATACAGCTGGTTGAGTGGCCTTATACAGCTGGTTGAGTGTAGTCTTATACAGCTGGTTGAGTGGCCTTATACAGCTGGTTGAGTGGCCTTATACAGCTGGTTGAGTGGCCTTATACAGCTGGTTGAGTGGCCTTATACAGCTGGTTGAGTGGCCTTATACAGCTGGTTGAGTGGCCTTCTACAGCTGGCTGAGTGGCCTTGTACAGCTGGTTGAGTGGCCTTGTACAGCTGGTTGAGTGGCCTTGTACAGCTGGTTGAGTGGCCTTATACAGCTGGTTGAGTGGCCTTATACAGCTGGTTGAGTGGCCTTATACAGCTGGTTGAGTGGCCTTATACAGCTGGTTGAGTGGCCTTATACAGCTGGTTGAGTGGCCTTATACAGCTGGTTGAGTGGCCTTATACAGCTGGTTGAGTGGCCTTTATACAGCTGGTTGAGTGACCTTATACAGCTGGTTGAGTGGCCTTGTACAGATGGTTGAGTGGCCTTATACAGCTGGTTGAGTGGCCTTATACAGCTGGTTGAGTGGCCTTCTACAGCTGGCTGAGTGGCCTTGTACAGCTGGTTGAGTGGCCTTGTACAGCTGGTTGAGTGGCCTTATACAGCTGGTTGAGTGGCCTTATACAGCTGGTTGAGTGGCCTTATACAGCTGGTTGAGTGGCCTTATACAGCTGGTTGAGTGGCCTTATACAGCTGGTTGAGTGGCCTTATACAGCTGGTTGAGTGGCCTTATACAGCTGGTTGAGTGGCCTTATACAGCTGGTTGAGTGCAGTCTTACTGCCAGCATCGGTCTGTGGTGGTGAATAGACAGCTACACATAATATAGATGGGAACTCTCTTGGTAGATAGTGTGGTCTGCAGCTTATCATAAGGTACTCTACCTCAGGCGAGCAATACCTCGAGACTTCTTTAATATTTAGACATCGCGCACCAGCTGTTATTGACAAATAGACACACACCCCCGCCCCTCGTCTATTCTGCCGGTGCATGGAAAAACCCAGCAGCTCTATAGTGTCCGTTTCTTTGTTCAGCCACGTCTCGGTGAAACATAAAATGTTACAGTTTTTAATGTCCCCTTGGTAGGATAATCTTAATAGCAGGTCATCAATTTTATTTTCTAACGATTGCACGTTAGCAAGGAGAACGGATGGCAGTGGGAGTTTACATCGCTCGCCTCCGGATTCTCAGAAGGATCCCCGATCTGCGGCCCCTTTTCCGGCGTCTTTTCTTCACGCAGAAGGCTGGGATCTGGGCCTGTTCCAGTGAAAGGAGGGGATCTGGGCCTGTTCCAGTGAAAGGAGGGGATCTGGGCCTGTTCCAGTGAAAGGAGGGAATCTGGGCCTGTTCCAGTGAAAGGCGTGGATCTGGGCCTGTTCCAGTGAAAGGCGTGGATCTGGGCCTGTTCCAGTGAAAGGCGTGGATCTGGGCCTGTTCCAGGGAAAGGCGTGGATCTGGGCCTGTTCCAGTGAAAGGCGTGGATCTAGGCCTGTTCCAGTGAAAGGCGTGGATCTGGGCCTGTTCCAGTGAAAGGCGTGGATCTGGGCCTGTTCCAGGGAAAGGCGGGGATCTGGGCCTGTTCCAGTGAAAGCAGGATATCTTTCTCGTCGGACTCGTTAAAGGAAAAGGTTTCTTCCAGTCCAAGGTGAGTAACCTCTGTTCTGATGTCCTGAAGTCATAAGAGACGGTAGCAGCAACATTACGTACAAAATAAGTTTTAAAAATAAGTTACGCAAAATGCTACAAAAATTACAAACTTGCGCAATTGGTTGGGAGAATGTAAAACATCAGCCATGTTGTTCGGTGCCGTCTTAGGGTGCTAGGGTCTGCTTAGGGTCTTAGGGTGCTAGGGTCTGCTTAGGGTCTTAGGGTGCTAGGGTCTGCTTAGGGTCTTAGGGTGCTAGGGTCTGCTTAGGGTCTTAGGGTGCTAGGGTCTGCTTAGGGTCTTAGGGTGCTAGGGTCTGCTTAGGGTCTTAGGGTGCTAGGGTCTGCTTAGGGTATTAGGGTGCTAGGGTCTGCTTAGGGTCTTAGGGTGCTAGGGTCTGCTTAGGGTCTTAGGGTGCTAGGGTCTGCTTAGGGTCTTAGGGTGCTAGGGTCTGCTTAGGGTCTTAGGGTGCTAGGGTCTGCTTAGGGTCTTAGGGTGCAGGGGTCTGCTTAGGGTCTTAGGGTGCTAGGGTCTGCTTAGGGTCTTATGGTGCTAGGGTCTGCTTAGGGTCTTAGGGTGCAGGGGTCTGCTTAGGGTCTTAGGGTGCTAGGGTCTGCTTAGGGTCTTAGGTTGCTAGGGTCTGCTTAGGGTCTTAGGGTGCTAGGGTCTGCTTAGGGTCTTAGGGTGCTAGGGTCTGCTTAGGGTCTTAGGGTGCTAGGGTCTGCTTAGGGTCTTAGGGTGCTAGGGTCTGCTTAGTCTTAGGGTGCTAGGGTCTGCTTAGGGTCTTAGGGTGCTAGGGTCTGCTTAGGGTCTTAGGGTGCTAGGGTCTGCTTAGGGTCTTAGGGTGCTAGGGTCTGCTTAGGGGCTTAGGGTGCTAGGGTCTGCTTAGGGTCTTACGATGCTAGGGTCTGCTTAGGGTCTTAGGGTGCTAGGGTCTGCTTAGGGTTTTAGGGTGCTAGGGTCTGCTTAGGGTCTTAGGGTGCTAGGTTCAGCTTAGGGTCTTAGGGTGCTAGGTTCTGCTTAGGGTCTTAGGGTGCTAGGGTCTGCTTAGGGTCTTAGGGTGCTAGGGTCTGCTTAGGGTTTTAGGGTGCTAGGGTCTGCTTAGGGTTTTAGGGTGCTAGGGTCTGCTTATGGTCTTAGGGTGCTAGGTTCTGCTTAGGGTCTTAGGGTGCTAGGTTCTGCTTAGGGTCTTAGGGTGCTAGGGTCTGCTTAGGGTCTTAGGGGGCTAGGTTCTGCTTAGGGTCTTAGGGTGCTAGGGTCTGCTTAGGGTCTTAGGGGGCTAGAGTCTGCTTATGGTCTTAGGGTGCTAGGGTCTGCTTAGGGTCTTAGGGTGCTAGGGTCTGCTTAGGGTCTTAGGGTGCTAGGGTCTGCTTAGGGTCTTAGGGTGCTAGGGTCTGCTTAGGGTCTTAGGTTGCTAGGGTCTGCTTAGGGTCTTAGGGTGCTAGGGTCTGCTTAGGGTCTTAGGGTGCTAGGGTTTGCTTAGGGTCTTACGGTGCTAGGGTCTGCTTAGGGTCTTAGGGTGCTAGGGTCTGCTTAGGGTCTTAGGGTGCTAGGGTCTGCTTAGGGTTTTATGGTGCTAGGGTCTGCTTAACGTCTTAGGGTGCTAGGTTCTGCTTAGGGTCTTAGGGTGCTAGGTTCTGCTTAGGGTCTTAGGGTGCTAGAGTCTGCTTAGGGTCTTAGGGGGCTAGGTTCTGCTTAGGGTCTTAGGGTGCTAGGGTATGCTTAGGGTCTTAGGGTGCTAGAGTCTGCTTAGGGTCTTAGGGTGCTAGGGTCTGCTTAGGGTCTTAGGGTGCTAGGGTCTGCTTAGGATCTTAGGTTGCTAAGGTCTGCTTAGGGTCTTAGGGTGCTAGGGTCTGCTTAGGGTCTTAGGGTGCTAGGATCTGCTTAGGGTCTTAGGGTGCTAGGGTCTGCTTAGGGTCTTAGGGTGCTAGGGTCTGCTTAGGGTCTTAGGGTGCTAGGGTCTGCTTAGGGTCTTAGGGTGCTAGGGTCTGCTTAGGGTCTTAGGGTGCTAGGGTCTGCTTAGGGTCTTAGGGTGCTAGTGTCTGCTTAGGGTCTTATGGTGCTAGGGTCTGCTTAGGGTCTTAGGGTGCTAGGGTCTGCTTAGGGTCTTACGGTGCTATGGTCTGCTTAGGGTTTTAGGGTGCTAGGGTCTGCTTAGGGTGCTAGGGTCTGCTTAGGGTCTTAGGGTGCTAGGGTCTGCTTAGGGTGCTAGGGTCTGCTTAGGGTTCTAGGGTCTGCTTAGGGTGCTAGGGTCTGCTTAGGGTGCTAGGGTCTGCT
>NC_048568.1:43940554-44003054 GCF_013265735.2 Oncorhynchus mykiss | reverse complement strand
GCTAGGACTGCGCCAAGGGTTAACATCATGTGTGTTGTCTCTTCGTGTGCAGGGCAAATAAAAATAATTAAACGAGCAGACCTCCAGTTGTGGCAGCGTCCTAATTAAAAGTACACGACGCAGAACGAACCACGCTACACAAGCATAGCAGCAGAAGTGGTTTTTCTAATGATCAATTAGCCTTTTAAAATGATAAACTTGTATTAGCTAACACAACGTGCCATTGGAACACAGAAGTGATGGTTGCTGATAATGGGCCTCTCTACTCCTATGTAGATATTCCATAAAAAATCTGCCGTTTCCAGCTACAATAGTCATTTACAACATTAACAATGTCTACACTGTATTTCTGATCAATTTGATGTTATTTTAATGGACAAAAACGGTGCTTTTCTTTAGAAAATAAGGACATGTCTAAGTGACCCCAAACTTTCGAACTGTTGTGTACATGTAGGTAGAGTTAAAGTGAGATTGGGGGGGGGGGGGGGGGGGGGGGGACATGTCTGGGTAGCCAATTCATTAGCTGTTCAGGAGTCTTATGGCTTGGGGGTGGAAGCTGTTAAGAAGCGTTTTGGACCTAAGACTCGGAGCTCTGGTAGCAGAGAGGACAGTCTATGACTGGGGTGGCTGGAGTCTTTGTCAAATTTTAGGGCCCCTATTAGAGAAATGAATGGTGGGAAAATTATTGGAACCATTTCCCTATTTGACTGCTAGGTTTTATGGGTATTATGACACCTCCACTGTGGGGCTGTTTTTTTGGGGATCTAGAAAAGTGGATCTAGTTTATTTTATGTATGCTATGTAAGTTATTGAAAATCGTATACTATCAACGTCCCGCCTCCACTCCACAACGATTGGTGCCTTGTCCCGTCAATAACAATTTTAGAAGTTTCTATTGGTCCATGGCAATAACTACAATACAACACTGACAACAATGCTTCCTAAAGACCTCCCTTTTTCCCTTTATAGTTCCCTGTTTTGGGACCAGAGCCCTATGAGTTCTGTTCTAAAGTAGTGCATCAAGTAGGGAATAGGCTGTCTTTTGGTACGTTGACCCGACACTGGTTGTAAAGTGGGAGGGACTCCAGGGTCCCGTTACTTCACGCGTTTTAATTGAGCCGTGAGAAGTGAGAACATCTGTACCTGCGAGCCGAGTGTCTCCACAGGTGATTTATATTTTCTCATCCTGGTCTCCACCTCAACTCGCCATTATTTTAACAGTACAGTCTTCATAATAACACTATTTGCCAGCCGAGCCATGTCGAAGACCGCTGACCACCGAACACACCTCGTTCTTGAGAACTACATCGGAGGAAAGTTCGTCCCGTGCTCCCGACACATCGACTCCTACGACCCATCCACCGGGGACGTCTACTGCAAAGTGCCCGACAGCGGAACGGATGAGGTGGGGTTAGGAGCGACGCGTGATCCTATGGTCGTCCTCAGATGAATCTGTCTGTCGTTTTGCATGTTGTTGCTGCAGACATTAAATGTTAATTTATCCCTTAGCTGTGCATTGGCCGTGTAGTTAACCCCGATATTCTACCTGTTCAAGTGTCGCTACAATGTAGTGTAGTAGTAATGATATTACGATACAATGTATCTATCATGTACTTACACTAAGTGGGCCAATCTATCACGTTGTGTGATTTGACACACTAAATACTGAAGGCCTATAGGCAAACCCATACATACTGGAGAAAGTAGAAGACAGCATGATATGAGCTGACATAATGCATGGTATGACCTGACATAATGCATGGTATGACCTGACATAATGCATGATATGAGCTGTCGTAATGCATGATATGACCTGACATAATGCATGGTATGAGCTGTCGTAATGCATGGTATGACCTGACATAATGCATGGTATGAGCTGTCGTAATGCATGGTATGACCTGACATAATGCATGGTATGAGCTGTCGTAATTCATGGTATGACCTGACATAATGCATGATATGAACTGACATAATGCATGGTATGAGCTGACATAATGCATGACATGACATAATGTTTGATATGAGCTAACATAATGCATGATATTTGCTGACATAATGCATGCTATTTGCTGACATAATGCATGATATGAGCTGACATAATGCATGGTATGAGTTGACATAATGCATGACATGACATAATGTTTGATATGAGCTAACATAATGCATGCTATTTGCTGACATAATGCATGATATTTGCTGACATAATGCATGATATTTGCTGACATAATGCATGCTATTTGCTGACATAATGCATGATATTTGCTGACATAATGCATGCTATTTGCTGACATAATGCATGATATGAGCTGACATAATGCATGCTATTTGCTGACATAATGCATGATATTTGCTGACATAATGCATGCTATTTGCTGACATAATGCATGCTATTTGCTGACGTAATGCATGATATTCTGATATTCTGACAAGTGTATACCTTAAATGATTCTGCCTATGTCCTCCTGCTGAGTCACAAAGATGTACCTATACCTTAAATGATTCTGCTGAGTCACAGAGATGTACCTTTGCTCTGTGCAAAGTCAACAGACGGACAGCTAATGATTAACCAACTGCTAGATCAATGGACCCGGGTCTAGTCGTTCTATTAAACTCACACAACATGTTCAAGTAAGAAGTTAGGTTGGTTAAAAGCTGGAAAGCCAAGACGTTCTGGCAACTAGAATACCTTTGTTGTTTTTCACTGTCTAATTTGGGTTGGAGTGTCTGGTGTTTCTCACTGTCTAGTTTGGGTTGGAGTGTCTGGTGTTTCTCACTGTCTAGTTTGGGTTGGAGTGTCTGGTGTTTCTCACTGTCTAGTTTGGGTTGTTGGAGTGTCTGGTGTTTCTCACTGTCTAGTTTGGGTTGTTGGAGTGTCTGGTGTTTCTCACTGTCTAGTTTGGGTTGGAGTGTCTGGTGTTTCTCACTGTCTAGTTTGGGTTGGAGTGTCTGGTGTTTCTCACTGTCTAGTTTGGGTTGGAGTGTCTGGTGTTTCTCACTGTCTAGTTTGGGTTGGAGTGTCTGGTGTTTCTCACTGTCTAGTTTGGTTTGGAGTGTCTGGTGTTTCTCACTGTCTAGTTTGGGTTGGAGTGTCTGGTGTTTTTCACTGTCTAGTTTGGGTTGGAGTGTCTGGTGTTTCTCACTGTCTAGTTTGGGTTGGAGTGTCTGGTGTTTCTCACTGTCTAGTTTGGGTTGTTGGAGTGTCTGGTGTTTCTCACTGTCTAGTTTGGGTTGTTGGAGTGTCTGGTGTTTCTCACTGTCTAGTTTGGTTTGGAGTGTCTGGTGTTTCTCACTGTCTAGTTTGGGTTGGAGTGTCTGGTGTTTCTCACTGTCTAGTTTGGGTTGTTGGAGTGTCTGGTGTTTCTCACTGTCTAGTTTGGGTTGTTGGAGTGTCTGGTGTTTCTCACTGTCTAGTTTGGGTTGTTGGAGTGTCTGGTGTTTCTCACTGTCTAGTTTGGGTTGGAGTGTCTGGTGTTTCTCACTGTCTAGTTTGGGTTGGAGTGTCTGGTGTTTCTCACTGTCTAGTTTGGTTTGGAGTGTCTGGTGTTTCTCACTGTCTAGTTTGGGTTGTTGGAGTGTCTGGTGTTTCTCACTGTCTAGTTTGGGTTGTTGGAGTGTCTGGTGTTTCTCACTGTCTAGTTTGGGTTGTTGGAGTGTCTGGTGTTTCTCACTGTCTAGTTTGGGTTGGAGTGTCTGGTGTTTCTCACTGTCTAGTTTGGGTTGGAGTGTCTGGTGTTTCTCACTGTCTAGTTTGGGTTGGAGTGTCTGGTGTTTCTCACTGTCTAGTTTGGGTTGGAGTGTCTGGTGTTTCTCACTGTCTAGTTTGGGTTGTTGGAGTGTCTGGTGTTTCTCACTGTCTAGTTTGGGTTGGAGTGTCTGGTGTTTCTCAACATACTGTGCCTTCAGAAGGTATTCAGACCCCTTGACTTTTCCCCACATTTTGTTACGTTAAAGCCTTATTCTAAATATGATAAAATATATTTGTTTCGTCAGCAATCTACACACAATACCCACTAATGACAAAGTGAAAACAGGTTTTTAGAAATGTTTGCAGTTGTATTAAAACATTAAAAAAATGAAATACCTTATTTACGTAAGTATTCAGACCCTTTGCTAAGAGACTCAAAATGTATTTCAAGTGCATCGTTCTTTCATTGATCATCCTTGAGATGTTTCTACAACTTGATTGGAGTCCACCTGTGGTAAATTCAATTGATTGGACATGATTTGGAAAGGCACACACCTGTCTATATAAGGTCCCACAGTTGACAGTGCATGTCAGAGCAAAAACCAAGCCATGAGGTGGAAGGAATTGTCCGTAGAGCTCAGAGACAGGATTGTGCCGAGGCACAGATCTGGGGAAGGATACCAAAACATTTCTGCAACATTGAAGATCCCCAAGAACACAGTGGCCTCCATCATTCTTAAATGGAATAAGTTTGGAACCACTGAGACTCTTGCTAGAGCTGGCCGCCCTGCCAAACTGAGCAATCGGGGGAGAAGGGCCTTGGTCAGGGAGGTGACCAAGAACCCGATGGTCAATCTGACAGAGCTCCAGAGTTCCTCTGTGGAAATGTGAGAACCTTCCAGAAGGACAACCATCTCTGCAGCACTCCACCAATCAGGTCTTTACAGTAGAGTGCTAGACGGAAGACACTCCTCAGTAAAAGGCAAATGACAGCCCGCTTGGAGTTTGCCAAAAGGCACCTAAAGACTCTCAGATCATGAGAAACAAGATTTTCTGGTCTGATGAAACCAAGATTGAATTCTTAGCCTGAATGCCAAGCGTTCCGTCTGGAGGAAACCTGGCACCATCCCTATGGTGAAGCATAGTGGTGGCATCATCATGCTGTGGGGATGTTTTTCTGTGGCAGGGACTGGGAGACTAGTCAGGATCGAGGGAAAGATGAACGTAACAAAGCATCCTTCACTCACGCTGCCAAACATACCCTCGTAAAACTGACCATCCTACCGATCCTCGACTTCGGCAATGTCATTTAAAAAATAGCCTCCAACACTCTACTCAACAAATTGGATGTAGTCTATCACAGTGCCACCCGTTTTGTCACCAAAGCCCCATATACTACCCACCACTGCGACCTGTACGCTCTCGTTGGCTGGCCCTCGCTTCATACTCATCGCCAAACCCACTAGCTCCAGGTCATCTACAAGTTTTTGCTAGGTAAAGCCCCGCCGTATCTCAGCTCACTGGTCACCATAGCAGCACCCAACCGCAGCACGCGCTCCAGCAGGTATATTTCACTGGTAACCCCCAAAGCCAATTCCTCCTTTGGCCACCTTTCCTTCCAGTTCTCTGCTGCCAATGACTGGAACGAACTGCAAAAATCTCTGAAGCTGGAGACTCATATCTCCCTCACTAGCATTAAGCCCCAGCTGTCAAAGCAGCTCAAAGATCACTGCACCTGTACATAGCCCATCTGTAAACAGCCCATCTGTTACTACCTACCTCATCCCCATACTGGTATTTATTTATTTATTTTGCTCCTTTGCACTCCAGTATCTCTACTTGCACATCCATCTTCTGCACATCTATCACTCCAGTTGATTGGTATATTGTAGTTACTTCGCCACCATTGCCTATTTATTGCCTTACCTCCCTTATCTCATTTGCACACATTGTATATATAATTTTTCCTACTGTACTATTGACTGTATGTTTGTTTTACTCCATGTGTAACTCTGTGTCGTTGTATGTGTCGAACTGCTATGCTTTATCTTGGCCAGGCCACAGTTGTAAATGAGAACTTGTTCTCAACTAGCCTACCTGGTTAAATAAAGGTGTTCTCAACTAGCCTACCTGGTTAAATAAAGGTGTTCTCAACTTGCCTACCTGGTTAAATAAAGGTGTTCTCAACTGGCCTACCTGGATAAATAAAGGTGTTCTCAACTTGCCTACCTGGTTAAATAAAGGTGTTCTCAACTGGCCTACCTGGTTAAAAAAGGTGTTCTCAACTAGCCTACCTGGTTAAATAAAGGTGAAACCTGGTTAAATTAAATAAATGAATGAATGCAGTAAAGTACAGAGAGATCCTTGATCTGCTCAGGACCTGAAACTGGGCCCAAGGTTCACCTTCCAACAGGGCAACAACCCTAAGCACACAACCAAGACAACGCAGGAATGGCTTCGGGACAAGTCTCTGAATGTCCTTGAGTGGCCCAGCCAGAGCCTAGACTTGAACCCATACGAACATCTCTGGAGAGACCTGAATGTTGCTGTGCAGCGACGCTCCCCATCCAACCTGACAGAGCTTGAGAGGATCTGCAGAGAAGAATGGGAGAAACTCCCCAAATACAGGTGTGCCAAGCTTGTAGCGTCAATACCCAAGAAGACTTGAGGCTGTAATCGCTGCCAAAGGTGCTTCAACAAAGTACTGAGTAAAGGATCTTACTTCTAGCGCCAGGGGAAGGGAAGAGCGGGATCAGATGTGACGTCTTTATCACGCTCTTCCCTTCCCCTGGCGCTAGAGGGCGCCAGATTACCCTGCATCACACACTCCTGCCCTCCATCACTCACACCTGCCCTCCATCACTCACACCTGCCCTCCATCACTCACACCTGCCCTCCATCACTCACCCCTGCCATCCATCATTCACACCTGCGCTCCCTCGTCACTCGCATCAGCGTTATTGGACTCACCTGGACTCACTCATCACCTGTTCATTTCCTCCACTATATGTGTCAGTTCCCCTGCTCTGTTCACCTGGACTCACTCATCACCTGTTCATTTCCTCCATTATATGTGTCAGTTCCCCTGCTCTGTTCACCTGGACTCACTCATCACCTGTTCATTTCCTCCACTATATGTGTCAGTTCCCTGCTCTGATCACCTGGACTCACTCATCACCTGTTCATTTCCTCCACTATATGTGTCAGTTCCCTGCTCTGTTCACCTGGACTCACTCATCACCTGTTCATTTCCTCCACTATATGTGTCAGTTCCCCTGCTCTGATCACCTGGACTCACTCATCACCTGTTCATTTCCTCCACTATATGTGTCAGTTCCCCTGCTCTGATCACCTGGACTCACTCATCACCTGTTCATTTCCTCCACTATATGTGTCAGTTCCCTGCTCTGTTCACCTGGACTCACTCATCACCTGTTCATTTCCTCCACTATATGTGTCAGTTCCCTGCTCTGATCACCTGGACTCACTCATCACCTGTTCATTTCCTCCACTATATGTGTCAGTTCCCCTGCTCTGTTCACCTGGACTCACTCATCACCTGTTCATTTCCTCCACTATATGTGTCAGTTCCCCTGCTCTGATCACCTGGACTCACTCATCACCTGTTCATTTCCTCCACTATATGTGTCAGTTCCCTGCTCTGTTCACCTGGACTCACTCATCACCTGTTCATTTCCTCCACTATATGTGTCAGTTCCCTGCTCTGTTCCCAGCTGCTGCATTGATTGTTTTTGTCTTTTGAATGTGTTTCTGGCTCTGTTCCTGTCTCGTCTCTGTCCGTTATAATTCGATGTTTGACTCCCCGTACCTGCTTCCTCTCTCCAGCGTGACATGACATGCTCATGTGACAATGTAATACTTATGTAAATATGATATGACATTTTTTTTGTTCATACACAATTTAATAAAACCTGTTTTTCCTTTGTCGTTATGGGGTATTGTGTGTTGATTGTATAACAATTGTTTGTTTGTCGTTTGGGTTTGGATGTGTCTGGTGTTTCTCAACATAGTCGTTTGGGTTGGATGTGTCTGGTGTTTCTCAACATAGTAGTTGGAGTGTCTGGTGTTTCTCAACATAGTCGTTTGGGTTGGATGTGTCTGGTGTTTCTCAACATAGTCGTTTGGGTTGGATGTGTCTGGTGTTTCTCAACATAGTAGTTGGAGTGTCTGGTGTTTCTCAACATAGTCGTTTGGGTTGGATGTGTCTGGTGTTTCTCAACATAGTAGTTGGAGTGTCTGGTGTTTCTCAACATAGTCGTTTGGGTTGGATGTGTCTGGTGTTTCTCAACATAGTAGTTGGAGTGTCTGGTGTTTCTCAACATAGTAGTTGGAGTGTCTGGTGTTTCTCAACATAGTCGTTTGGGTTGGATGTGTCTGGTGTTTCTCAACATAGTCGTTTGGGTTGGATGTGTCTGGTGTTTCTCAACATAGTAGTTGGAGTGTCTGGTGTTTCTCAACATAGTCGTTTGGGTTGGATGTGTCTGGTGTTTCTCAACATAGTAGTTGGAGTGTCTGGTGTTTCTCAACATAGTAGTTGGAGTGTCTGGTGTTTCTCAACATAGTAGTTGGAGTGTCTGGTGTTTCTCAACATAGTAGTTGGAGTGTCTGGTGCTTCTCAACATAGTCGTTTGGGTTGGATGTGTCTGGTGTTTCTCAACATAGTAGTTGGAGTGTCTGGTGTTTCTCAACATAGTAGTTGGAGTGTCTGGTGTTTCTCAACATAGTAGTTGGAGTGTCTGGTGTTTCTCAACATAGTAGTTGGAGTGTCTGGTGCTTCTCAACATAGTAGTTGGAGTGTCTGGTGTTTCTCAACATAGTAGTTGGAGTGTCTGGTGTTTCTCAACATAGTAGTTGGAGTGTCTGGTGTTTCTCAACATAGTAGTTGGAGTGTCTGGTGTTTCTCAACATAGTAGTTGGAGTGTCTGGTGTTTCTCAACATAGTAGTTGGAGTGTCTGGTGTTTCTCAACATAGTAGTTGGAGTGTCTGGTGCTTCTCAACATAGTCGTTTGGGATGGGTGTGTTCTATAGTATACTATGTTGTGGTTAAATATTTTTATGCTAGGCTACTTTATGGACAGTGGTGTAAAGTACTTAAATAATGTATTTTTTACTCCATACATTTTCCCTGAAACCCAAAAGTACTTGTTCCATTTTTGAATGGCTAGCAGGACAGGAAAATGGTCCAATTCACACACTTATCAAGAGAACATCCCTGGTCATCCCTACTGCCTCTGATCTGGCAGACTCACTAAACACACACACACACGAGTGTTGAACTGTGCCCATGGCTATCTGTAAATGTAAAAAACAAGAAAATTGTGTTGTCTGCTTTGCTTAATATAAGACATTTTAAATTATTTCTACTTTTGATACTCAAGTACATTTAAAACCAAATACTTTTAGACTTTTACTCGAGTAGTATTTTACTGGGTGACCTTCACTTTTATTTGAGTAACTTTCTATTAAGGTATCATTACTTTTACTCAGGTATGACACTTGGGTACTTTTTCCACCTCTGTTTATGGACTGCAGTTACATGACGTTTGGCTTGACAGACACACACACACGCCAACCCTGTCCTGATTGGTTGCAGGTGGAGGCTGCGGTGCAGGCCGCTAGAGAGGCATTCCCTGATTGGTCAGCCCGTAGCCCAGCTGAGAGAGGTCAGGTGATGAAAAAACTGGCTGACCTGATGGAAGCTCAGCTGGAAGAGTTGGCCCAGGCAGAGTCACGAGACCAAGGTGCTGACCCCTAACCCCTGATCTGATGGAAATTTGGCTGGGAAGTCTGGACCACAACAAGACCATTTGACTATACATTGAGACGTTCTGACTCTTAAAGACACCATAACTTTTGATTGTGCTTGACATTACAACATAGTTACCTTGCTGAAATTAAACAGTTTCCTCCTGCGACTGTATTACTGTGTTCCAGGTAAAACAGTGTCCTCCTGCGACTGTATTACTGTGTTCTAGGTAAAACCATTTCCTCCTGCGACTGTATTACTGTGTTCCAGGTAAAACAGTGTCCTCCTGCGACTGTATTACTGTGTTCCAGGTAAAACAGTGTCCTCCTGCGACTGTATTATTGTGTTCCAGGTAAAACCATTTCCTCCTGCGACTGTATTACTGTGTTCCAGGTAAAACAGTGTCCTCCTGCGACTGTATTACTGTGTTCCAGGTAAAACAGTTTCCTCCTGCGACTGTATTACTGTGTTCCAGGTAAAACAGTTTCCTCCTGCGACTGTATTACTGTGTTCCAGGTAAAACAGTGTCCTCCTGTGACTGTATTACTGTGTTCCAGGTAAAACAGTGTCCTCCTGCGACTGTATTACTGTGTTCCAGGTAAAACAGTTTCCTCCTGCGACTGTATTACTGTGTTCCAGGTAAAACAGTTTCCTCCTGCGACTGTATTACTGTGTTCCAGGTTAAGCAGTGTCCTCCTGCGACTGTATTACTGTGTTCCAGGTAAAACAGTTTCCTCCTGTGACTGTATTACTGTGTTCCAGGTTAAACCATTTCCTCCTGTGTATCTGTCTGTGCTCCAGGTAAAACAGTTTCCTCCTGTGTATCTGTCTGTGTTCCAGGTAAAACAGTTTCCTCCTGTGTATCTGTCTGTGTTCCAGGTAAAACAGTTTCCTCCTGCAACTGTATTACTGTGTTCCAGGTTAAACAATTTCCTCCTGTGTATCTGTCTGTGTTCCAGGTTAAACAGTTTCCTCCTGTGTATCTGTCTGTGTTCCAGGTTAAACAGTTTCCTCCTGTGTATCTGTCTGTGTTCCAGGTAAAACAGTTTCCTCCTGCGACTGTATTACTGTGTTCCAGGTAAAACCATTTCCTCCTGCGACTGTATTACTGTGTTCCAGGTAAAACCATTTCCTCCTGCGACTGTATTACTGTGTTCCAGGTAAAACCATTTTTCTCCTGCGACTGTATTACTGTGTTCCAGGTAAAACAGTTTCCTCCTGCGACTGTATTACTGTGTTCCAGGTAAAACAGTTTCCTCCTGCGACTGTATTACTGTGTTCCAGGTAAAACAGTTTCCTCCTGCGACTGTATTACTGTGTTCCAGGTAAAACAGTGTCCTCCTGCGACTGTATTACTGTGTTCCAGGTAAAACAGTGTCCTCCTGCGACTGTATTAGTGTGTTCCAGGTAAAACAGTTTCCTCCTGCGACTGTATTACTGTGTTCCAGGTAAAACAGTTTCCTCCTGCGACTGTATTACTGTGTTCCAGGTAAAACAGTTTCCTCCTGCGACTGTATTACTGTGTTCCAGGTAAAACAGTTTCCTCCTGCGACTGTATTACTGTGTTCCAGGTAAAACAGTTTCCTCCTGTGACTGTATTACTGTGTTCCAGGTAAAACAGTTTCCTCCTGCAACTGTATTACTGTGTTCCAGGTAAAACAGTGTCCTCCTGCGACTGTATTACTGTGTTCCAGGTAAAACAGTTTCCTCCTGTGACTGTATTACTGTGTTCCAGGTAAAACAGTTTCCTCCTGCGACTGTATTACTGTGTTCCAGGTAAAACAGTTTCCTCCTGTGACTGTATTACTGTGTTCCAGGTAAAACAGTTTCCTCCTGCGACTGTATTACTGTGTTCCAGGTAAAACAGTGTCCTCCTGCGACTGTATTACTGTGTTCCAGGTAAAACAGTTTCCTCCTGTGACTGTATTACTGTGTTCCAGGTTAAACAATTTCCTCCTGTGTATCTGTCTGTGTTCCAGGTAAAACAGTTTCCTCCTGTGTATCTGTCTGTGTTCCAGGTAAAACAGTTTCCTCCTGTGTATCTGTCTGTGTTCCAGTTAAAACAGTTTCCTCCTGCAACTGTATTACTGTGTTCCAGGTTAAACGATTTCCTCCTGTGTATCTGTGTGTTCCAGGTTAAACAGTTTCCTCCTGTGTATCTGTCTGTGTTCCAGGTTAAACAGTTTCCTCCTGTGTATCTGTCTGTGTTCCAGGTAAAACAGTTTCCTCCTGCGACTGTATTACTGTGTTCCATGTAAAACAGCTTCCTCCTGCGACTGTATTACTGTGTTCCAGGTAAAACTGTTTCCTCCTGTGTATCTGTCTGTGTTCCTGGTAAAACCGTTACCTCCTGTGTATCTGTCTGTGTTCCAGGTAAAACTATTACCTCCTGTGTATCTGTCTGTGTTCCAGGTAAAACCATTACCTCCTGTGTATCTGTCTGTGTTCCTGGTAAAACAGTTTCCTCCTGTGTATCTGTCTGTGTTCCAGGTAAAACCGTAACCTCCTGTGTATCTGTCTGTGTTCCTGGTAAAACCGTTACCTCTTGTGTGTCTGTCTGTGTTCCAGGTAAAACTATTACCTCCTGTGTATCTGTCTGTGTTCCAGGTAAAAGCATTACCTCCTGTGTATCTGTCTGTGTTCCTGGTAAAACAGTTTCCTCCTGTGTATCTGTCTGTGTTCCAGGTAAAACCGTAATGTTCGCCCGTACGGTGGATGTCCCGCGGGCGGTCGATAACTTCCGGTTCTTTGCCTCTTCTGTTCTCCACCACACCACCGACTGTACTACCATGGACCATCTGGGCTGTGTCAACTACACTGTCCGTAGTCCTGTGGGAGTGGGTGAGTTCTAGCTGTCTGTGGGGGGGTATGTGTGTGTGTGTGGGGGGGATCTGTGTGTGTGTGGGGGGGAGGTCTGTGTGTGTGTGTGTGTGTGGGGGGAGGGGGGTCTGTGTGTGTGTGTGTGTGTGTGTGTGGGGGGGGGACCCACCAATAGTGATTGACTCAGACACACCAATAGTGTTTGACTCAGACACACCAATAGTGTTTGACTCAGACACACCAATAGTGATTGACTCAGACACACCGATAGTGATTGACTCAGACCCACCAATAGTGTTTGACTCAGACACACCAATAGTGATTGTCCCAGACCCACCAATAGTGATTGACTCAGACACACCAATAGTATTTGACTCAGACCCACCAATAGTGATTGACTCAGACACACCAATAGTGATTGACTCAGACACACCAATAGTGATTGACTCAGACACACCAATAGTGATTGACTCAGACACACCAATAGTGATTGTCTCAGACCCACCAATAGTGATTGACTCAGACACACCAATAGTGATTGACTCAGTATTTGACTCAGAGATCCACATTCGCTGAAATGTGTGCAAACCCTTTACAGTCCTGTTTAAAGCCTGGGAAATGTTTATAGGTTAGAGGAGCCTTGTTTGTTATGGGTATTGCAGTCAGGGAATATCTCAAATGGCACCCTATTCCCTATATAGGTGCACTACTTTAGACCAGAACCCTATGAGCCCTGGTCAACAGTATCAAATCAAATGTATTTATATAGCCCTTCGTACATCAGCTGATATCTCAAAGTGCTGTACAGAAACACAGCCTAAAACCCCAAACAGCAAGCAATGCAGGTGTAGAAGCACGGTGGCTAGGAAAAACTCCCTAGAAAGGCCAAAAACCTATGTGGGGTGGCCAGTCCTCTTCTGGCTGTGCCGGGTGGAGATTATAACAGAACATGGCCAAGATGTTCAAATGTTCATAAATGACCAGCATGGTCGAATAATAATAAGGCTGAACAGTTGAAACTGGAGCAGCAGCACGGCCAGGTGGACTGGGGACAGCAAGGAGTCATCATGTCAGGTAGTCCTGAGGCATGGTCCTAGGGCTCAGGTCCTCCGAGAGAGAGAAAGAGAGAATTAGAGAGAGCACACTTAAATTCACACAGGACACCGAATAGGACAGGAGAAGTACTCCAGATATAACAAACTGACCCTAGCCCCAGACACATAAACTACTGCAGCATAAATACTGGAGGCTGAGACAGGAGGGGTCAGGAGACACTGTGGCCCCATCCGAGGACACCCCCGGACAGGGCCAAACAGGAAGGATATAACCCCACCCACTTTGCCAAAGCACAGCGCCCACACCACTAGAGGGATATCTTCAACCACCAACTTACCATCCTGAGACAAGGCTGAGTATAGCCCACAAAGATCTCCGCCACGGCACAACCCAAGGGGAGGGCGCCAACCCAGACAGGATGACCACATCAGTGAATCAACCCACTCAGGTGACGCACCCCCTCCAGGGACGGTATGAGAGAGCCCCAGTAAGCCAGTGACTCAGCCCCTGTAATAGGGTTAGAGGCAGAGAATCCCAGTGGAAAGAGGGGAACCGGCCAGGCAGAGACATCAAGGGCGGTTCGTTGCTCCAGAGCCTTTCCGTTCACCTTCCCACTCCTGGGCCAGACTACACTCAATCATATGACCCACTGAAGAGATGAGTCTTCAGTAAGGACTTAAAGGTTGAGACCGAGTTTGCGTCTCTGACATGGGTAGGCAGACCGTTCCATAATAATGGAGCTCTATAGAAGAAAGCCCTGACTCCAGCTGTTTGCTTAGAAATTCTAGGGACAATTAGGACTGCATCTTGTGACCGTAGCGTACGTGTAGGTATGTACTGCAGGACCAAATCAGAGAGATAGGTAGGAGCAAGCCCATGTAATGCTTTGTAGGTTAGCAGTAAAACCTTGAAATCAGCCCTTGCTTTGACAGGAAGCCAGTGTAGCGAGGCTAGCACTGGAGTAATATGATCAAATTTTTTGGTTCTAGTCAGGATTCTAGCAGCCGTATTTAGCACTAACTGAAGTTTATTTAGTGCTTTATCCGGGTAGCCGGAAAGTAGAGCATTACGGTAGTCTAACCTAGATGTGACAAAAGCATGGATTAATTTTTCTGCATCATTTTTGGACAGAAAGTTTCTGATTTTTGCAATGTTACGTAGATGGAAAAAAGCTGTCCTTGAAATGGTCTTGATATGTTCTTCAAAAGAGAGATCAGGGTCCAGAGTAACGCCGAGGTCCTTCACAGATTTATTTGAGACGACTGTACAACCATTAAGATTAATTGTCAGATTCAACAGAAGATCTCTTTGTTTCTTGGGACCTAGAACAAGCATCTCTGTTTTGTCCGAGTTTAAAAGTAGAAAGTTTGCAGCCATCCACTTCCTTATGTCTGAAACACAGGCTTCTAGCGAGGGCAATTTTGGGGCTTCACCATGTTTCATTGAAATGTACAGCTGTGTGTCATCCGCATAGCAGTGAAAGTTAACATTATGTTTTCGAATGACATCCCCAAGAGGTAAAATATATAGTGAAAATAATAGTGGTCCTAAAACGGAACCTTGAGGAACACCGAAATTTACAGTTGATTTGTCAGAGGACAAATAATCCACAGAGACAAACTGATATCTTTCCGACAGAAAATAACTAAACTAGGCCAGAACTTGTCCGTGTAGACCAATTTGAGTTTCCAATCTCTCCAAAAGAATGTGGTGATCGATGGTATCAAAAGCAGCACTAAGGTCTAGGAGCACGAGGACAGATGCAGAGCCTCTGTTACGGTGAGTGAATGAGGACCCAAAAGCGAACTAACTTAAACAGAGCTTCTTTAATAACCAAACATAGGTAGGCTCAGATAGACCGGCAGATTCCGACAGGACAGGACAAGGTTACAGCAAACATGACGATAGTCTGGCTCAGGCATGAAACACAACAAACAAGAATCCGACAAGGACAGGAGCAGAAACAGAGAGAGATATAGGGACCTAATCAGAGGGAAAAAGGGAACAGGTGGGAAAAGGGGTAACGAGGTGGTTAGGAGGAGATAAGGCACAGCTGGGGGAAAGATGGGGAGAAAAGGTAACCTAACAACGACCAGCAGAGGGAGACAGGGTGAAGGGAAAGGACAGAGACAAGACACAACATGACAGTACATGACAGTACCCCCCCACTCACCGAGCGCCTCCTGGCGCACTCGAGGAGGAAACCTGGCGGCAACGGAGGAAATCCTCGATCAGCGCACGGTCCAGCACGTCCCGAGAGGGAACCCAACTCCTCTCCTCAGGACCGTACCCCTCCCAATTTACGAGGTACTGGTGACCACGGCCCCGAGGACGCATGTCCAAAATTCTACGGACCCTGTAGATGGGTGCGCCCTCGACAAGGATGGGGGGGGGGGGGGGGAAGACGAGCGGGGGCGCGAAGGACGGGCTTGATGCAGGAGACATGGAAGACCGGGTGGACGCGACGAAGGTATCGCGGAAGAAGAAGTCGAACTGCGACAGGATTAATGACCCGAGAAATACGGAACGGACCAATGAACCGCGGGGTCAACTTGCGAGAAGCCGTCTTAAGGGGAAGGTTCTGAGTGGAGAGCCAAACTCTCTGACCGCGACAATATCTAGGACTCTTAGTTCTACGCTTATTAGCAGCCCTCACAGTCTGCGTCCTATAACGGCAAAGTGCAGACCTGACCCTCTTCCAGGTGCGCTCGCAACGTTGGACAAAAGCCTGAGCGGAGGGGACGCTGGACTCGGCGAACTGAGATGAGAACAGCGGAGGCTGGTACCCGAGGCTACTCTGAAAAGGAGATAGCCCGGTCGCAGACGAAGGAAGCGAGTTGTGGGCGTACTCTGCCCAGGGGAGCTGTTCTGACCAAGACGCAGGGTTGCGAAAAGAAAGACTGCGTAAGATGCGACCAATAGTCTGATTGGCCCGTTCTGCTTGACCGTTAGACTGGGGGTGAAAGCCGGAAGAGAGACTGACGGAAGACCCAATCAAACGGCAAAACTCCCTCCAAAATTGAGACGTGAATTGCGGACCTCTGTCCGAAACGACGTCTGACGGAAGGCCATGAATTCTGAAAACATTCTCGATGATGATTTGTGCCGTCTCTTTAGCAGAAGGAAGCTTAGCAAGGGGAATGAAATGAGCCGCCTTAGAGAACCTATCGACAACCGTAAGAATAACAGTCTTCCCCGCTGACGAAGGCAGTCCGGTGACAAAATCTAAGGCGATGTGAGACCACGGTCGAGAGGGAATGGGAAGCGGCCTGAGACGGCCGGCAGGAGGGGAGTTACCGGACTTAGTCTGCGCGCAGACCGAACAAGCAGCCACGAAACGACGCGTGTCATGCTCCCGGGTGGGCCACCAAAAACGCTGGCGAATGGAAGCAAGCGTACCCCGAACGCCAGGGTGGCCGGCTAACTTGGCAGAGTGAGCCCACTGAAGAACGGCCAGACGAGTAGGAACGGGAACGAAAAGAAGGTTCCTAGGACAAGCGCGCGGCGACGGAGTGTGAGTGAGCGCTTGCTTTACCTGCCTCTCAATTCCCCAGACAGTCAACCCGACAACACGCCCCTCAGGGAGAATCCCCTCGGGGTCAGTGGAGGCTACTGAAGAACTGAAGAGACGAGATAAAGCATCAGGCTTGGTGTTCTTAGAGCCCGGACGATAAGAAATCACGAACTCGAAACGAGCGAAAAACAGCGCCCAACGCGCCTGACGCGCATTAAGTCGTTTGGCAGAACGGATGTACTCAAGGTTCCTATGGTCAGTCCAAACGACAAAAGGAACGGTCGCCCCCTCCAACCACTGTCGCCATTCGCCTAGGGCTAACCGGATGGCGAGCAGTTCGCGGTTTCCCACATCATAGTTACGTTCCGACGGTGACAGGCGATGAGAAAAATACGCGCATGGGTGGACCTTGTCGTCAGAGAGGGAGCGCTGAGAAAGAATGGCTCCCACGCCCACCTCTGACGCGTCAACCTCGACAACGAACTGTCTAGAGGCGTCAGGTGTAACAAGGATAGGAGCGGATGTAAAACGATTCTTGAGGAGATCAAAAGCTCCCTGGGCGGAAACGGACCACTTAAAGCACGTCTTGACAGAAGTAAGGGCTGTGAGAGGAGCTGCCACCTGACCGAAATTACGGATGAAACGACGATAGAAGTTCGCGAAGCCGAGAAAGCGCTGCAGCTCGACGCGTGACTTAGGGGCGGGCCAATCAATGACAGCTTGGACCTTAGCGGGATCCATCTTAATGCCTTCAGCGGAAATAACAGAACCGAGAAATGTGACGGAGGAGGCATGAAAAGAGCACTTCTCAGCCTTCACAAAAAGACAATTCTCTAAAAGGCGCTGGAGGACACGTCGAACGTGCTGAACATGAATCTGGAGTGACGGTGAAAAAATCAGGATGTCGTCAAGGTAAACGAAAACAAAGATGTTCAGCATGTCTCTCAGGACATCATTGACTAATGCCTGAAAGACAGCTGGAGCGTTAGCGAGGCCGAAAGGAAGAACCCGGTATTCAAAGTGCCCTAACGGAGTGTTAAACGCCGTCTTCCACTCGTCCCCCTCCCTGATGCGCACGAGATGGTAAGCGTTACGAAGGTCCAACTTAGTGAAAAACCTGGCTCCCTGCAGGATCTCGAAGGCTGAAGACATAAGAGGAAGCGGATAACGATTCTTCACTGTTATGTCATTCAGCCCTCGATAATCTATGCAGGGGCGCAGAGACCCGTCCTTCTTCTTGACAAAAAAAAACCCCGCTCCGGCGGGAGAGGAGGAGGGGACTATGGTACCGGCGTCAAGAGCTACAGACAAATAATCTTCGAGAGCCTTACGTTCGGGAGCCGACAGAGAGTATAGTCTACCCCGGGGGGGGGGTGGTTCCCGGAAGGAGATCAATACTACAATCATACGACCGGTGTGGAGGAAGAGAGGTGGCCCTGGACCGACTGAACACCGTGCGCAGATCGTGATATTCCTCCGGCACCCCTGTCAAATCACCAGGCTCCTCCTGTGAAGAAGAGACAGAGGAAACAGGAGGGATAGCAGACATTAAACATTTCACATGACAAGAGACGTTCCAGGAGAGGATAGAATTACTAGACCAATTAATGGAAGGATTATGACAAACTAGCCAGGGATGACCCAAAACAACAGGTGTAAAAGGTGAACGAAAAATCAAAAAAGAAATGGTTTCACTATGATTACCAGAGACAGTGAGGGTTAAAGGTAGCGTCTCACGCTGAATCCTGGGGAGAGGACTACCATCCAGGGCGAACAAGGCCGTGGGCTCCTTTAACTGTCTGAGAGGAATGTCATGTTCCCGAGCCCAGGTCTCGTCCATAAAACAGCCCTCCGCCCCAGAGTCTATTAAGGCACTGCAGGAAGCTGACGAACCGGTCCAGCGTAGATGGACCGACAAGGTAGTGCAGGATCTTGAAGGAGAGACAGGAGTAGTAGCGCTCACCAGTAGCCCTCCGCTTACTGATGAGCTCTGGCCTTTTACTGGACATGAAGTGACAAAATGACCAGCGGAACCGCAATAGAGACAGAGGCGGTTGGTGATTCTCCGTTCCCTCTCCTTAGTCGAGATGCGGATACCTCCCAGCTGCATGGGCTCAGCACCCGAGCCGGCAGAGGAAGATGGTAGTGATGCGGAGAGGGGGGCAACGGAGAACGCGAGCTCCTTTCCACGAGCTCGGTGACGAAGATCAACCCGTCGCTCAATGCGAATAGCGAGTTCAATCAAGGAATCCACGCTGGAAGGAACCTCCCGGGAGAGAATCTCATCCTTTACCTCTGCGCGGAGACCCTCCAGAAAACGAGCGAGCAAAGCCGGCTCGTTCCAGCCACTGGAGGCAGCAAGAGTGCGAAACTCAATAGAGTAGTCTGTTATGGATCGATTGCCTTGACATAGGGAAGACAGGGCCCTGGAAGCCTCCTCCCCAAAAACAGATCGATCAAAAACCCGTATCATCTCCTCCTTAAAGTCCTGATACTGGTTAGTACACTCAGCCCTTGCCTCCCAGATTGCCGTGCCCCACTCACGAGCCCGTCCAGTAAGGAGAGATATGACGTAGGCGACACGAGCAGTGCTCCTGGAGAAAGTGTAGGGCTGGAGAGAAAACACAATATCACACTGGGTGAGGAACGAGCGGCATTCAGTGGGCTCCCCAGAGTAACACGGCGGGTTATTGATTCTGGGCTCCGGAGATTCGAAAGCCCTGGAAGTGGCCGGTGGATCGAGGCGGAGATGGTGAACCTGTTCTGTGAGGTTGGAGACTTGGGTGGCCAGGGTCTCAACGGCATGTCGAGCAGCAGACAATTCCTGCTCGTGTCTGCCTAGCATCGCTCCCTGGATCCCGACGGCTGAGTGGAGAGGATCCGAAGTCGCTGGGTCCATTCTTGGTCGGATTCTTCTGTTACGGTGAGTGAATGAGGACCCAAAAGCGAACTAACTTAAACAGAGCTTCTTTAATAACCAAACATAGGTAGGCTCAGATAGACCGGCAGATTCCGACAGGACAGGACAAGGTTACAGCAAACATGACGATAGTCTGGCTCAGGCATGAAACACAACAAACAAAAATCCGACAAGGACAGGAGCAGAAACAGAGAGAGATATAGGGACCTAATCAGAGGGAAAAAGGGAACAGGTGGGAAAAGGGGTAACGAGGTGGTTAGGAGGAGATAAGGCACAGCTGGGGGAAAGATGGGGAGAAAAGGTAACCTAACAACGACCAGCAGAGGGAGACAGGGTGAAGGGAAAGGACAGAGACAAGACACAACATGACAGTACATGACAGCCTCGGTCTGATGCCATTAAAAGGTCATTTACCACCTTCACAAGTACAGTCTCAGTGCTATGATGGGGTCTAAAACCAGACTGAAGCATTTCGTATACATTGTTTGTCTTCAGGAAGGCAGTAGTGCACTATGAAGGGAATAGGGTACCATAGAGCCCTGGTCAACAGTAGTGCACTATGAAGGGAATAGGGTACCATAGAGCCCTGGTCAACAGTAGTGCACTATGAAGGGAATAGGGTACCATAGAGCCCTGGTCAACAGTAGTGCAATATGAAGGGAATAGGGTGCCATAGAGCTCTGGTCAACAGTAGTGCACTATATAGGGAATAGGGTACCATAGAGCCCTGGTCAACAGTAGTGCACTATGAAGGGAATAGGGTACCATAGAGCCCTGGTCAACAGTAGTGCACTATGAAGGGAATAGGGTACCATAGAGCCCTGGTCAACAGTAGTGCACTATGAAGGGAATAGGGTACCATAGACCCTGGTCAACAGTAGTGCACTATGAAGGGAATAGGGTACCATAGAGCCCTGGTCAACAGTAGTGCACTATGAAGGGAATAGGGTACCATAGAGCCCTGGTCAACAGTAGTGCACTATGAAGGGAATAGGGTGCCATAGAGCCCTGGTCAACAGTAGTGCACTATGAAGGGAATAGGGTACCATAGAGCCCTGGTCAACAGTAGTGCACTATGAAGGGAATAGGGTACCATAGAGCCCTGGTCAACAGTAGTGCACTATGAAGGGAATAGGGTACCATAGAGCCCTGGTCAACAGTAGTGCACTATGAAGGGAATAGGGTACCATAGAGCCCTGGTCAACAGTAGTGCACTATGAAGGGAATAGGGTGCCATAGAGCCCTGGTCAACAGTAGTGCACTATGAAGGGAATAGGGTGCCATTTGAGACACAGATAGAGAGTGAAGGTCTCTACTACTAGGTTTATATAGGGGTGGTTTTATTAACTGACCAATTCTTTCTGATTCTCTCTGTGTGTGTGTGTGTGTGTGTAGCTGGTCTGATCAGTCCCTGGAACCTGCCTCTATACCTGCTCACCTGGAAGATCGCTCCGGCTGTTGCTACGGGCAACACGGTGGTTGCTAAGCCCAGCGAGATGACCTCGGTAACCGCCTGGATGATGTGCAAACTACTGGAGGAGGCCGGTAGGACTACGCTACCCACAATGCAACACACCTCACTTCATTTCAACTAATCAGCAATGACACTGGTGAAAAACTAGACTGGTGAAAGCAAACTCCTCTTTCTCTCCCCATTTCTCTCTCTCTTTTCCATCCCTTCTCCTCTCCTATTCTCCTCCTCTCCTCTTCTCCTCTTCTCCTCTTCTCCCCTCCCTCTCCCCCCAGGGTTTCCTCCGGGTGTGGTCAACATGGTGTTCGGCACCGGCCCGCGGGCAGGCGATGCTCTCGTGGGCCACCCTGACGTCCCATTGGTCAGTTTCACGGGCTCCACGGCGACGGCCCAGCGGATCACAGAGCGCTCGGCTCCGTTCTGTAAGAAGCTGAGCCTGGAGCTGGGCGGGAAGAATCCCGCCATCGTCTTCTCAGACGCTGACCTAGACCAAGCTGTCACCACCACCGTACGATCCTCCTTCTCCAATCAGGTGAGAGTAAGACTCAGGATAGGTCAATAGAGTGAGAGAGGGACTCAGGATGAGCCAATAGGGTAAGAGGGGTACTCAGGATGGGCCAATAGGGTAAGAGGGGTACTCAGGATGGGCCAATAGGGTAAGAGGGGGACTCAGGGTGAGCCAATAGGGTAAGTGGGGGACTCAGGGTGAGCCAATAGGGTAAAAGGGGGACTCAGGATGGATGGGCCAATAGTACGAGAGCATCATCAGAATTTGTTCTTAACTGACTTGCCTAGTTAAATAAAGGTAAAAAATAAAAGTCTGGCCAATCGTGGAATATTGAGTTTGCAGTTGAGTGAGATGATGAAACATTATAGAATGCTTAGATAAAATAAATGCATTGGTAGAAGTGTCATGTTCTCTATCATGTAGAATGAGGAATCATATCGGCTGTGTTCATGACCGTTTTATACATGAAACCCTTCTGAATGACCCTCTATAACAGATGTTGCAAGTTCATGTGTTGGCCACATGGTGGTGACATTTCTCACATTTTTGCTAGCTGACAGTAAGGTGACCCTCCTCCTCCTCTTCCTCCTCCTCCTCCTCCTCTTCCTCATCCTCCTCATCCTCCTCCTCTTCCTCTTCCTCTTCCTCTTCCTCCTCCTCTTCCTCCTCCTCCTCCCCAGGGTGAGATCTGTCTGTGCACCAGTAGGATCTACGTAGAGAGGAGTATTTACCCAGAGTTCCTGAAGAGGTTTGTGGCGGCCGCGCGGAAATGGAAAACTGGTGCTCCCTCCGACCCCGACAACAATAACGGAGCTCTTGTCAGCAGGGAACACCTGGAGAAGGTATGACGTCACATAATATACAGGGTATTAACAGTGTTTCCCCTAGGATTTCGTTTCTGGTGGGATGGAGTTTTGGCCTGCCTTGTGACATCACCAATAAGATGGAGGACCAAACCTGTCTGCCAGTAGCAGCTAGTTTTCAGTTTTCCTCTCCCCACTAAGTTACAGTCCTGGCAGAAGCCTTGTTCTTTGCTAAGAAACATTTCTGTTTCTTTTTGACCATTTTAATTGAAAACAATCACAGTAAGGTAGTTAATTATTACCCAGAAATGTTTTGACATTGAGAAGGGAAAAAAATGGCTGATTTGGACCTTAAAACTAATTTAAAACTAATTTCCTGCAATTCCACACATTTTCCCCTTGGGCAGAGAGAAAATGTGTGGTTTTAAAGTAACTTTTAAAAGTGAATATTCTGTTAACTCTGTTACCCAAATAATGTTGTTGACTCATCCTATACTCGTATTTGTGGCCAAAGCATAAATTAAAGAACAAAATACTTCAACAATCCCACCTCAATCTTGTATCTCAAACAGACCGTTTTGAAAAAATGCTGTCTATTTCCTAGAGTACGATGTCATACTTCTGAGGAGGACGAGCTGGCCAATCAGCGGTCTATATGAGGATGAGCTGGCCAATCAGTGGTCTAGACAGGGATGAGCTGGCCAATCAGTGGTCTAGAGGGGGATGAGCTGGCCAATCAGTGGTCTAGACAGGGACGAGCTGGCCAATCAGCGGTCTATATGAGGATGAGCTGGCCAATCAGTGGTCTAGACAGGGATGAGCTGGCCAATCAGTGGTCTAGAGGGGGATGAGCTGGCCAATCAGTGGTCTAGAGGGGGATGAGCTGGCCAATCAGCGGTCTACTAGAGGAGGACGAGCTGGCCAATCAGCGGTCTATATGAGGATGAGCTGGCCAATCAGTGGTCTAGACAGGGATGAGCTGGCCAATCAGTGGTCTAGAGGGGGATGAGCTGGCCAATCAGTGGTCTAGACAGGGACGAGCTGGCCAATCAGCGGTCTATATGAGGATGAGCTGGCCAATCAGTGGTCTAGAGGGGGATGAGCTGGCCAATCAGTGGTCTAGAGGAGGATGAGCTGGCCAATCAGCGGTCTAGAGAAGGATGAGCTGGCCAATCAGTGGTCTAGAGGGGGATGAGCTGGCCAATCAGCGGTCTAGAAGGGGATGAGCTAGCCAATCAATGGTCTAGAGGGGGATGAGCTGGCCAATCAGTGGTCTAGAGGGGGATGAGCTGGCCAATCAGCGGTCTAGAGGGGGATGAGCTGGCCAATCAGCGGTCTACTAGAGGAGGATGAGCTGGCCAATCAGTGGTCTAGAGGAGGATGAGCTGGCCAATCAGCGGTCTACTTGTATTCATATTTTTAATGACCGGTATATACGCCCACACCATTCTGTTGTTATTTGACTAATATTGTAAGTGATTATAAGGTATGCATTTAATATGAATCTGGAAACACTGAACAGTTACTTTAAAGCTCCTTCTGCCATGGCTATTGCTGTGTTCTTATGCTATCTGAGTGACTCAAACATTATAACCAAAATCAATGGCCCAATGCCATGACGTTACTTCTCCCTGACTGTCTGGATTTTATTCTAGTGGTTGTTAGTTCTCCAAGATCATGTTATTAAAAAATCATTATCTACATACTTCACGGAAGGAAATCAGTCAATTGGGAAAAAATGTATTAGGCCCTAATCTATTGATTTCACATGACTGGGAATACAGATCATAATTTGCCTCATGCAGCACGACACATCTCCTTCACACAGAGGTGATCAGGCTGTTGATTGTGGCCTGTGTAATGTTGTACCACTCCTCTTCAATGGATGTGTGAAGTTGCTGGATATTGGCGGGAACTGGAACGCACTGTTGTACACATCAATCCAGAGCATCCCAAACATGCTCAATGGGTGACATGTCTGGTGAGAATGCAGGCCATGGAAGAACTGGGACATTTTCAGATTCTAGGAATTGTGTACAGATCCTTGTGACATGGGGCTGTGCATTATCATGCTGAAACATGAGTTGATGGTGGTGGATGAATGGCACGAGAAAGGGCCTCGCCTCAGGATCTTGTCACGCTATCTCTGTGTATTTAAATTTGTTCCCGAAATTGAGAGAAATAAGCTGGCCAATCAGTGGTCTATAGGAGGATGAGCTAGCCAATCAATGGTCTAGAGGGGGATGAGCTGGCCAATCAGTGGTCATATATATATATATATATATATATACAGTACCAGTCAAAAGTTTGGACACACCTACTCATTCCAGTGTTTTTCTTGAAATTTTCCGGATTGACTGACCTTCATGTCTTAAAGTAATGATGGACTGTCGTTTCTCTTTGCTTATTTGAGCTGTTCTTGCCATAATATGGACTTGGTCTTTTACCAAATAGGACTATCTCCTGTATACCACCCCTACCTTGTCACAACACAACTGATTGGCTCAAACGCATTAAGAAGGAAAGAAATTACACAAATGAACTTTTAATTTAACTTCCGGTGAAATAGCAGAGCGCCAAATTCAAATTAAATTATTATAAATATTTAACTTTCATGAAATCACAAGTGCAATACATCAAAATAAAGCTTAACTTCTTGTTAATCCAGCCGCTGTGTCAGATTTCAAAAAGGCTTTACGGCGAAAGCAAACCATGTGATTATCTTAGAACAGCGCTCAGCACACAAAACATTACAAACAGTTAGCAGCCAAGTAGATTAGTCACAAAAGTCAGAAATAGAAATAAAATTAATCACTTACCTTTGATGATATTTGTATGGTTGCACTCACAAGACTCCCAGTTACACAATAAATGTTTGTTTTGTTCCATAAAGTCCCTCTTTATATCCAAAAACCTCAATTTTGTTGGCTTGTTTTGTTCAGTAATCCAATGGCTCAAATGCGGTCACACGAGGCAGACGAAAATTCCAAATACTATCCGTAAAGTTCGTAGAAACATGTCAAACGATGTTTAGAATGTTTTTAGCCTAAATAATCTATAATATCTCAACCGAACGTCATCAATATAAAAGAAAAATAAGAAAGGCTCGGTCGCGTGCAGAAAACAGCTCTGGGGACATCCCAGGGTCCACTCAGTGTGGTCATTCTCCCTCATTTTTCATAATAAAATGCCTGAAACAATGTCTAAAGACTGTTCACAACTGGTGGAAGCCATAGGGAACGGAATCTGGGTCCTATCCCATTAAATGGTGAATAGGCTTTCATTGGAAAAACAGCCATTTCAAAATAATGGCACTTCCTGGATGGGATTTTCCTCAGATTTTCGCCTGCCATATCAGTTCTGTTATACTCACAGACATGATTTTAACAGTTTTGGAAACTTTGGAGTTTGCATATCCTAGCTTCTGGGCCTGAGTAGCAGGCAGTTTACTTTGGGCACGCCTTTTATCCAAAATTCTGAATGCTGCCCCCTATCCTAAAAAAGTTAACAAGGCACATTTGTTAATTGAAATGCATTCCAGGTGACTACCTCATGAAACTGGTTGAGATAATGCCTAGACTGTGCAAAGCTGTCATCAAGGCACAGGGTGGCTACTTTGAAGAATCTCAAATATGAAATATATTTTGATTTGTTTAACACTTTGTTGGTTACTACATGATTCCATATGTGTAATTTCATAGTTTTGATGTTTTCAATATTATTCTACAATGTTATATTAACATATACACCTGTCTAACCTGTCCCTCCCCCATCCAGGTACGTAGCTTCCTGACCCTGGTCTGTGTTATGGTTATATTAACATATACACCTGTCTAACCTGTCCCTCCCCCATCCAGGTACGTAGCTTCGTGACCCTGGTCTGTGTTATGGTTGTATTAACATATACACCTGTCTAACCTGTCCCTCCCCCATCCAGGTACGTAGCTTCCTGACCCTGGTCTGTGTTATGGTCATATTAACATATACACCTGTCTAACCTGTCCCTCCCCCATCCAGGTACGTAGCTTCCGGACCCTGGTCTGTGTTATGGTTATATTAACATATACACCTGTCTAACCTGTCCCTCCAGGTACGTAGCTTCCTGACCCTGGTCTGTGTTATGGTTGTATTAACATATACACCTGTCTAACCTGTCCCTCCAGGTACGTAGCTTCCTGACCCTGGTCTGTGTTATGGTTATATTAACATATACACCTGTCTAACCTGTCCCTCCCCCATCCAGGTACGTAGCTTCCTGACCCTGGTCTGTGTTATGGTTATATTAACATATACACCTGTCTAACCTGTCCCTCCCCCATCCAGGTACGTAGCTTCGTGACCCTGGTCTGTGTTATGGTTGTATTAACATATACACCTGTCTAACCTGTCCCTCCCCCATCCAGGTACGTAGCTTCCGGACCCTGGTCTGTGTTATGGTTATATTAACATATACACCTGTCTAACCTGTCCCTCCAGGTACGTAGCTTCCTGACCCTGGTCTGTGTTATGGTTATATTAACATATACACCTGTCTAACCTGTCCCTCCCCCATCCAGGTACGTAGCTTCCTGACCCTGGTCTGTGTTATGGTTATATTAACATATACACCTGTCTAACCTGTCCCTCCCCCATCCAGGTACGTAGCTTCCTGACCCTGGTCTGTGTTATGGTTATATTAACAGATACACCTGTCTAACCTGTCCCTCCCCCATCCAGGTACGTAGCTTCCTGACCCTGGTCTGTGTTATGGTTATATTAACATATACACCTGTCTAACCTGTCCCTCCAGGTACGTAGCTTCCTGACCCTGGTCTGTGTTATGGTTATATTAACATATACACCTGTCTAACCTGTCCCTCCAGGTACGTAGCTTCCTGACCCTGGTCTGTGTTATGGTTATATTAACATATACACCTGTCTAACCTGTCCCTCCCCCATCCAGGTACGTAGCTTCCTGACCCTGGTCTGTGTTATGGTTATATTAACATATACACCTGTCTAACCTGTCCCTCCCCCATCCAGGTACGTAGCTTCCGGACCCTGGTCTGTGTTATGGTTATATTAACATATACACCTGTCTAACCTGTCCCTCCCCCATCCAGGTACGTAGCTTCCTGACCCTGGTCTGTGTTATGGTTATATTAACATATACACCTGTCTAACCTGTCCCTCCCCCATCCAGGTACGTAGCTTCCTGACCCTGGTCTGTGTTATGGTTATATTAACATATACACTTGTCTAACCTGTCCCTCCAGGTACGTAGCTTCCGGACCCTGGTCTGTGTTATGGTTATATTAACATATACACCTGTCTAACCTGTCCCTCCAGGTACGTAGCTTCCGGACCCTGGTCTGTGTTATGGTTATATTAACATATACACCTGTCTAACCTGTCCCTCCCCCATCCAGGTACGTAGCTTCCTGACCCTGGTCTGTGTTATGGTTATATTAACAGATACACCTGTCTAACCTGTCCCTCCCCCATCCAGGTACGTAGCTTCCTGACCCTGGTCTGTGTTATGGTTATATTAACATATACACCTGTCTAACCTGTCCCCTTCCCCCATCCAGGTACGTAGCTTCCTGACCCTGGTCTGTGTTATGGTTATATTAACATATACACCTGTCTAACCTGTCCCTCCCCCATCCAGGTACGTAGCTTCCTGACCCTGGTCTGTGTTATGGTTATATTAACATATACACCTGTCTAACCTGTCCCTCCAGGTACGTAGCTTCGTGACCCTGGTCTGTGTTATGGTTATATTAACATATACACCTGTCTAACCTGTCCCTCCCCCATCCAGGTACGTAGCTTCCTGACCCTGGTCTGTGTTATGGTTATATTAACATATACACCTGTCTAACCTGTCCCTCCCCCATCCAGGTACGTAGCTTCCTGACCCTGGTCTGTGCTATGGTTGTATTAACATATACACCTGTCTAACCTGTCCCTCCCCCATCCAGGTACGTAGCTTCCTGACCCTGGTCTGTGTTATGGTTATATTAACATATACACCTGTCTAACCTGTCCCTCCCCCATCCAGGTACGTAGCTTCCTGACCCTGGTCTGTGTTATGGTTATATTAACATATACACCTGTCTAACCTGTCCCTCCAGGTGCGTAGCTTCCTGACCCTGGTCTGTGTGTAATGGTTATATTAACATATACACCTGTCTAACCTGTCCCTCCCCCATCCAGGTACGTAGCTTCCTGACCCTGGTCTGTGTTATGGTTATATTAACATATACACCTGTCTAACCTGTCCCTCCCCCATCCAGGTACGTAGCTTCCTGACCGTGGTCTGTGTTATGGTTATATTAACATATACACCTGTCTAACCTGTCCCTCCCCCATCCAGGTACGTAGCTTCCTGACCCTGGTCTGTGTTATGGTTGTATTAACATATACACCTGTCTAACCTGTCCCTCCAGGTACGTACCTTCCTGACCCTGGTCTGTGTTATGGTTGTATTAACATATACACCTGTCTAACCTGTCCCTCCAGGTACGTACCTTCCTGACCATGGTCTGTGTTATGGTTGTATTAACATATACACCTGTCTAACCTGTCCCTCCAGGTGCGTAGCTTCCTGACCCTGGTCTGTGTTATGGTTATATTAACATATACACCTGTCTAACCTGTCCCTCCCCCATCCAGGTACGTAGCTTCCTGACCCTGGTCTGTGTTATGGTTATATTAACATATACACCTGTCTAACCTGTCCCTCCCCCATCCAGGTACGTAGCTTCCTGACCCTGGTCTGTGTTATGGTTATATTAACATATACACCTGTCTAACCTGTCCCTCCAGGTACGTACCTTCCTGACCCTGGTCTGTGTTATGGTTGTATTAACATATACACCTGTCTAACCTGTCCCTACAGGTACGTAGCTTCGTGACCCTGGTCTGTGTTATGGTTATATTAACATATACACCTGTCTAACCTGTCCCTCCCCCATCCAGGTACGTAGCTTCCTGACCCTGGTCTGTGTTATGGTTATATTAACATATACACCTGTCTAACCTGTCCCTCCCCCATCCAGGTACGTAGCTTCCTGACCCTGGTCTGTGTTATGGTTATATTAACATATACACCTGTCTAACCTGTCCCTCCCCCATCCAGGTACGTAGCTTCCTGACCCTGGTCTGTGTTATGGTTATATTAACATATACACCTGTCTAACCTGTCCCTCCCCCATCCAGGTACGTAGCTTCGTGACCCTGGTCTGTGTTATGGTTGTATTAACATATACACCTGTCTAACCTGTCCCTCCCCCATCCAGGTACGTAGCTTCGTGACCCTGGTCTGTGTTATGGTTATATTAACATATACACCTGTCTAACCTGTCCCTCCCCCATCCAGGTACGTAGCTTCCTGACCCTGGTCTGTGTTATGGTTATATTAACATATACACCTGTCTAACCTGTCCCTCCCCCATCCAGGTACGTAGCTTCCTGACCCTGGTCTGTGTTATGGTTATATTAACATATACACCTGTCTAACCTGTCCCTCCCCCATCCAGGTACGTAGCTTCCTGACCCTGGTCTGTGTTATGGTTATATTAACATATACACCTGTCTAACCTGTCCCTCCCCCATCCAGGTACGTAGCTTCCTGACCCTGGTCTGTGTTATGGTTATATTAACATATACACCTGTCTAACCTGTCCCTCCAGGTACGTACCTTCCTGACCCTGGTCTGTGTTATGGTTGTATTAACATATACACCTGTCTAACCTGTCCCTCCAGGTACGTAGCTTCCTGACCCTGGTCTGTGTTATGGTTATATTAACATATACACCTGTCTAACCTGTCCCTCCCCCATCCAGGTACGTAGCTTCCTGACCCTGGTCTGTGTTATGGTCATATTAACATATACACCTGTCTAACCTGTCCCTCCCCCATCCAGGTACGTAGCTTCCTGACCCTGGTCTGTTTTATGGTTATATTAACATATACACCTGTCTAACCTGTCCCTCCAGGTACGTAGCTTCCTGACCCTGGTCTGTGTTATGGTTATATTAACATATACACCTGTCTAACCTGTCCCTCCAGGTGCGTAGCTTCGTGACCCTGGTCTGTGTTATGGTTATATTAACATATACACCTGTCTAACCTGTCCCTCCCCCATCCAGGTACGTAGCTTCCTGACCCTGGTCTGTGTTATGGTTATATTAACATATACACCTGTCTAACCTGTCCCTCCAGGTACGTAGCTTCGTGACCCTGGTCTGTGTTATGGTTATATTAACATATACACCTGTCTAACCTGTCCCTCCAGGTACGTAGCTTCCTGACCCTGGTCTGTGTTATGGTTATATTAACATATACACCTGTCTAACCTGTCCCTCCAGGTGCGTAGCTTCCTGACCCTGGTCTGTGTTATGGTTATATTAACATATACACCTGTCTAACCTGTCCCTCCAGGTACGTACCTTCCTGACCCTGGTCTGTGTTATGGTTGTATTAACATATACACCTGTCTAACCTGTCCCTCCAGGTACGTAGCTTCCTGACCCTGGTCTGTGTTATGGTTGTATTAACATATACACCTGTCTAACCTGTCCCTCCCCCATCCAGGTACGTAGCTTCCTGACCCTGGTCTGTGTTATGGTTATATTAACATATACACCTGTCTAACCTGTCCCTCCAGGTACGTACCTTCCTGACCCTGGTCTGTGTTATGGTTATATTAACATATACACCTGTCTAACCTGTCCCTCCCCCATCCAGGTACGTAGCTTCCTGACCCTGGTCTGTGTTATGGTTATATTAACATATACACCTGTCTAACCTGTCCCTCCAGGTGCGTAGCTTCCTGACCCTGGTCTGTGTTATGGTTATATTAACATATACACCTGTCTAACCTGTCCCTCCCCCATCCAGGTACGTAGCTTCCTGACCCTAGTCTGTGTTATGGTTATATTAACATATACACCTGTCTAACCTGTCCCTCCAGGTACGTAGCTTCCTGACCCTGGTCTGTGTTATGGTTGTATTAACATATACACCTGTCTAACCTGTCCCTCCAGGTGCGTAGCTTCCTGACCCTGGTCTGTGTTATGGTTATATTAACATATACACCTGTCTAACCTGTCCCTCCAGGTACGTAGCTTCCTGACCCTGGTCTGTGTTATGGTTATATTAACATATACACCTGTCTAACCTGTCCCTCCCCCATCCAGGTACGTAGCTTCCTGACCCTGGTCTGTGTTATGGTTATATTAACATATACACCTGTCTAACCTGTCCCTCCAGGTACGTAGCTTCGTGACCCTGGTCTGTGTTATGGTTATATTAACATATACACCTGTCTAACCTGTCCCTCCAGGTACGTAGCTTCCTGACCCTGGTCTGTGTTATGGTTATATTAACATATACACCTGTCTAACCTGTCCCTCCAGGTGCGTAGCTTCCTGACCCTGGTCTGTGTTATGGTTATATTAACATATACACCTGTCTAACCTGTCCCTCCAGGTACGTACCTTCCTGACCCTGGTCTGTGTTATGGTTGTATTAACATATACACCTGTCTAACCTGTCCCTCCAGGTACGTAGCTTCCTGACCCTGGTCTGTGTTATGGTTGTATTAACATATACACCTGTCTAACCTGTCCCTCCCCCATCCAGGTACGTAGCTTCCTGACCCTGGTCTGTGTTATGGTTATATTAACATATACACCTGTCTAACCTGTCCCTCCAGGTACGTACCTCCCTGACCCTGGTCTGTGTTATGGTTATATTAACATATACACCTGTCTAACCTGTCCCTCCCCCATCCAGGTACGTAGCTTCCTGACCCTGGTCTGTGTTATGGTTATATTAACATATACACCTGTCTAACCTGTCCCTCCAGGTGCGTAGCTTCCTGACCCTGGTCTGTGTTATGGTTATATTAACATATACACCTGTCTAACCTGTCCCTCCCCCATCCAGGTACGTAGCTTCCTGACCCTAGTCTGTGTTATGGTTATATTAACATATACACCTGTCTAACCTGTCCCTCCAGGTACGTACCTTCCTGACCCTGGTCTGTGTTATGGTTGTATTAACATATACACCTGTCTAACCTGTCCCTCCCCCATCCAGGTACGTAGCTTCCTGACCCTGGTCTGTGTTATGGTTATATTAACATATACACCTGTCTAACCTGTCCCTCCCCCATCCAGGTACGTAGCTTCCTGACCCTGGTCTGTGTTATGGTTATATTAACATATACACCTGTCTAACCTGTCCCTCCCCCATCCAGGTACGTAGCTTCCTGACCCTGGTCTGTGTTATGGTTATATTAACATATACACCTGTCTAACCTGTCCCTCCAGGTACGTACCTTCCTGACCCTGGTCTGTGTTATGGTTATATTAACATATACACCTGTCTAACCTGTCCCTCCAGGTACGTAGCTTCGTGACCCTGGTCTGTGTTATGGTTATATTAACAGATACACCTGTCTAACCTGTCCCTCCCCCATCCAGGTACGTAGCTTCCTGACCCTGGTCTGTGTTATGGTTGTATTAACATATACACCTGTCTAACCTGTCCCTCCCCCATCCAGGTACGTAGCTTCCTGACCCTGGTCTGTGTTATGGTTATATTAACATATACACCTGTCTAACCTGTCCCTCCCCCATCCAGGTACGTAGCTTCCTGACCCTGGTCTGTGTTATGGTTATATTAACATATACACCTGTCTAACCTGTCCCTCCCCCATCCAGGTACGTAGCTTCCTGACCCTGGTCTGTGTTATGGTTGTATTAACATATACACCTGTCTAACCTGTCCCTCCAGGTACGTAGCTTCCTGACCCTGGTCTGTGTTATGGTTATATTAACATATACACCTGTCTAACCTGTCCCCTTCCCCCATCCAGGTACGTAGCTTCCTGACCCTGGTCTGTGTTATGGTTATATTAACATATACACCTGTCTAACCTGTCCCTCCCCCATCCAGGTACGTAGCTTCCTGACCCTGGTCTGTGTTATGGTTATATTAACATATACACCTGTCTAACCTGTCCCTCCAGGTACGTACCTTCCTGACCCTGGTCTGTGTTATGGTTGTATTAACATATACACCTGTCTAACCTGTCCCTCCAGGTACGTAGCTTCGTGACCCTGGTCTGTGTTATGGTTATATTAACATATACACCTGTCTAACCTGTCCCTCCCCCATCCAGGTACGTAGCTTCCTGACCCTGGTCTGTGTTATGGTTGTATTAACATATACACCTGTCTAACCTGTCCCTCCCCCATCCAGGTACGTAGCTTCCTGACCCTGGTCTGTGTTATGGTTATATTAACATATACACCTGTCTAACCTGTCCCTCCCCCATCCAGGTACGTAGCTTCCTGACCCTGGTCTGTGTTATGGTTGTATTAACATATACACCTGTCTAACCTGTCCCTCCCCCATCCAGGTACGTAGCTTCCTGACCCTGGTCTGTGTTATGGTTATATTAACATATACACCTGTCTAACCTGTCCCTCCAGGTACGTACCTTCCTGACCCTGGTCTGTGTTATGGTTGTATTAACATATACACCTGTCTAACCTGTCCCTCCAGGTACGTACCTTCCTGACCCTGGTCTGTGTTATGGTTATATTAACATATACACCTGTCTAACCTGTCCCTCCCCCATCCAGGTACGTAGCTTCCTGACCCTGGTCTGTGTTATGGTTATATTAACATATACACCTGTCTAACCTGTCCCTCCAGGTACGTAGCTTCCTGACCCTGGTCTGTGTTATGGTTATATTAACATATACACCTGTCTAACCTGTCCCTCCCCCATCCAGGTACGTAGCTTCCTGACCCTGGTCTGTGTTATGGTTATATTAACATATACACCTGTCTAACCTGTCCCTCCCCCATCCAGGTACGTAGCTTCCTGACCCTGGTCTGTGTTATGGTTATATTAACATATACACCTGTCTAACCTGTCCCTCCCCCATCCAGGTACGTAGCTTCGTGACCCTGGTCTGTGTTATGGTTGTATTAACATATACACCTGTCTAACCTGTCCCTCCCCCATCCAGGTACGTAGCTTCCTGACCCTGGTCTGTGTTATGGTTGTATTAACATATACACCTGTCTAACCTGTCCCTCCCCCATCCAGGTACGTAGCTTCCTGACCCTGGTCTGTGTTATGGTTATATTAACATATACACCTGTCTAACCTGTCCCTCCCCCATCCAGGTACGTAGCTTCCTGACCCTGGTCTGTGTTATGGTTATATTAACATATACACCTGTCCCTCCAGGTACGTAGCTTCGTGACCCTGGTCTGTGTTATGGTTATATTAACATATACACCTGTCTAACCTGTCCCTCCCCCATCCAGGTACGTAGCTTCCTGACCCTGGTCTGTGTTATGGTTATATTAACATATACACCTGTCTAACCTGTCCCTCCCCCATCCAGGTACGTAGCTTCCTGACCCTGGTCTGTGTTATGGTTATATTAACATATACACCTGTCTAACCTGTCCCTCCCCCATCCAGGTACGTAGCTTCCTGACCCTGGTCTGTGTTATGGTTATATTAACATATACACCTGTCTAACCTGTCCCTCCCCCATCCAGGTACGTAGCTTCCTGACCCTTGTCTGTGTTATGGTTATATTAACATATACACCTGTCTAACCTGTCCCTCCAGGTACGTAGCTTCGTGACCCTGGTCTGTGTTATGGTTATATTAACATATACACCTGTCTAACCTGTCCCTCCCCCCTCCAGGTACGTAGCTTCGTGACCCTGGTCTGTGTTATGGTTATATTAACATATACACCTGTCTAACCTGTCCCTCCCCCATCTAGGTACGTAGCTTCCTGACCCTGGTCTGTGTTATGGTTATATTAACATATACACCTGTCTAACCTGTCCCTCCCCCATCCAGGTACGTAGCTTCGTGACCCTGGTCTGTGTTATGGTTATATTAACATATACACCTGTCTAACCTGTCCCTCCCCCATCCAGGTACGTAGCTTCCTGACCCTGGTCTGTGTTATGGTTATATTAACATATACACCTGTCTAACCTGTCCCTCCCCCATCCAGGTACGTAGCTTCCTGACCCTGGTCTGTGTTATGGTTATATTAACATATACACCTGTCTAACCTGTCCCTCCCCCATCCAGGTACGTAGCTTCCTGACCCTGGTCTGTGTTATGGTTATATTAACATATACACCTGTCTAACCTGTCCCTCCCCCATCCAGGTACGTAGCTTCCTGACCCTGGTCTGTGTTATGGTTATATTAACATATACACCTGTCTAACCTGTCCCTCCCCCATCCAGGTACGTAGCTTCGTGACCCTGGTCTGTGTTATGGTTATATTAACATATACACCTGTCTAACCTGTCCCTCCCCCATCCAGGTACGTAGCTTCGTGACCCTGGTCTGTGTTATGGTTATATTAACATATACACCTGTCTAACCTGTCCCTCCAGGTACGTAGCTTCGTGACCCTGGTCTGTGTTATGGTTATATTAACATATACACCTGTCTAACCTGTCCCTCCAGGTACGTAGCTTCCTGACCCTGGTCTGTGTTATGGTTATATTAACATATACACCTGTCTAACCTGTCCCTCCCCCATCCAGGTACGTAGCTTCGTGACCCTGGTCTGTGTTATGGTTATATTAACATATACACCTGTCTAACCTGTCCCTCCAGGTACGTAGCTTCGTGACCCTGGTCTGTGTTATGGTTATATTAACATATACACCTGTCTAACCTGTCCCTCCCCCCTCCAGGTACGTAGCTTCGTGACCCTGGTCTGTGTTATGGTTATATTAACATATACACCTGTCTAACCTGTCCCTCCCCCATCTAGGTACGTAGCTTCTTGACCCTGGTCTGTGTTATGGTTATATTAACATATACACCTGTCTAACCTGTCCCTCCCCCCTCCAGGTACGTAGCTTCCTGACCCTGGTCTGTGTTATGGTTATATTAACATATACACCTGTCTAACCTGTCCATCCAGGTACGTACCTTCCTGACCCTGGTCTGTGTTATGGTTGTATTAACATATACACCTGTCTAACCTGTCCCTCCCCCATCCAGGTACGTAGCTTCCTGACCCTGGTCTGTGTTATGGTTATATTAACATATACACCTGTCTAACCTGTCCCTCCCCCATCCAGGTACGTAGCTTCCTGACCCTGGTCTGTGTTATGGTTATATTAACATATACACCTGTCTAACCTGTCCCTCCCCCATCCAGGTACGTAGCTTCCTGACCCTGGTCTGTGTTATGGTTATATTAACATATACACCTGTCTAACCTGTCCCTCCCCCATCCAGGTACGTAGCTTCCTGACCCTGGTCTGTGTTATGGTTATATTAACATATACACCTGTCTAACCTGTCCCTCCAGGTACGTAGCTTCCTGACCCTGGTCTGTGTTATGGTTATATTAACATATACACCTGTCTAACCTGTCCCTCCCCCATCCAGGTACGTAGCTTCGTGACCCTGGTCTGTGTTATGGTTATATTAACAGATACACCTGTCTAACCTGTCCCTCCCCCATCCAGGTACGTAGCTTCCTGACCCTGGTCTGTGTTATGGTTATATTAACATATACACCTGTCTAACCTGTCCCTCCCCCATCCAGGTACGTAGCTTCGTGACCCTGGTCTGTGTTATGGTTATATTAACATATACACCTGTCTAACCTGTCCCTCCAGGTACGTAGCTTCCTGACCCTGGTCTGTGTTATGGTTATATTAACATATACACCTGTCTAACCTGTCCATCCAGGTACGTAGCTTCCTGACCCTGGTCTGTGTTATGGTTATATTAACATATACACCTGTCTAACCTGTCCCTCCAGGTACGTAGCTTCCTGACCCTGGTCTGTGTTATGGTTATATTAACATATACACCTGTCTAACCTGTCCCTCCCCCATCCAGGTACGTAGCTTCGTGACCCTGGTCTGTGTTATGGTTATATTAACATATACACCTGTCTAACCTGTCCCTCCCCCATCTAGGTACGTAGCTTCCTGACCCTGGTCTGTGTTATGGTTATATTAACATATACACCTGTCTAACCTGTCCCTCCCCCATCCAGGTACGTAGCTTCGTGACCCTGGTCTGTGTTATGGTTATATTAACATATACACCTGTCTAACCTGTCCCTCCCCCATCCAGGTACGTAGCTTCCTGACCCTGGTCTGTGTTATGGTTATATTAACATATACACCTGTCTAACCTGTCCCTCCCCCATCCAGGTACGTAGCTTCGTGACCCTGGCTCGGTCGGAGGGTGCCACGGTGCTGTGTGGGGAGGGCGAGGACCCGCTGGTGCTCCCGCAATGTAACACCAGCGGCTACTTCATGCGTCCCACCGTCATCGCCGGCGTAGCTGAGTCGTCCCGTGTGATGCAGGACGAGATCTTCGGCCCCGTCGTCTGCGTCAACCCCTTCGACGGTGAAGACGATGCTGTCGCTAAGGGCAACGGGGTACGCTATGGCCTGGCGGCGACTGTGTGGACGCGTGATGTCGGGCGAGTGCACCGGGTGGCGAGGAGGTTAGAGGCAGGGCTTGTCTGGACCAACTGTTGGCTGGTCAGAGACCTGAACCTACCGTTCGGAGGCATGAAGAACTCAGGGGTGGGGAGGGAAGGAGGGAGGGATAGCTATCACTTCTTTACGGAGGTGAAGACCATCACTGTTAAACACTGAGAGGATGGAGGGGAAAATGTTTCTGTTGGTGTGTGTGTGTGGTCTTGTTGTTCTTTCCTCATGATCCCCAAATTAACATTTGCCACGTCCCCACGAGGACAATGGCTATTTTACACTTAGGGGTTAGGTTTAGGCTTAGAGTTACAATTAGGGTTAGGCATTAGAGTTAGGGGCTAGGAGTTAGGGGCTAGGAGTTAGGGGCTAGGAGTTAGGGTTAGGCATTAGAGTTACAATTAGGGTTAGAAGTTAGGTTTAGGCTTAGAGTTACAATTAGGGTTAGGCATTAGAGTTAGGAGTTAGGGGCTAGGAGTTAGGGGCTAGGAGTTAGGGTTAGGAGTTAGGGTTAGGCATTAGGGTTAGAAGTTAGGATTAGGGGTTAGGTGTTAGGGTTAGGAGTTAGGTTTAGGAGTTAGGGTTAGGCATTAGGGTTAGGAGTTAGGGGCTAGGGGTTAGGTGCTAGGAGTTAGGCATTAGGGCTAGGAGTTAGGGGCTAGGAGTTAGGGGCTAGAAGTTAGGAGTTAGGGTTAGGCATTAGGGTTAGAAGTTAGGATTAGGGGTTAGGATTAGGGGTTAGGAGTTAGGTTTAGGAGTTAGGGTTAGGCATTAGGGTTAGGAGTTAGGTGCTAGGGGTTAGGTGCTAGGAGTTAGGCATTAGGGTTAGGGGTTAGGATTAGGGTTTAGGAGTAAGGGTTAGGGGTTAGGAGTTAGGATTAAGGGATAGTAGTTAGGGGTTAGGAGTTAGAGGTTAGGGGTTAGAGGTTAGGGTTAGAGGTTAGAGGTTAGGGGTTAGGGTTAGAGGTTAGAGATTAGGGGTTAGGAGTTAGAGGTTAGGGTTAGAGGTTAAGTTTAGAGGTTAGGGTTAGAGGTTAAGGTTAGGTGTCTCGCTCAAATGACTGTTTTGTTTTATGACATGAGTTGTTTTATGATTATTTTCCTCACACATCCCCTTCGAGGCAATAAAGCTTTCTGTCTGGATGACTTTCATCTTACAATCACACCTACACTTGTATTTTCTTTCTGGTTCTGTGGGAGACAGGTAGGTAGAGGGAGACAGGTAGGTAGAGGGAGACAGGTAGGTAGAGGGAGACAGGTAGGTAGAGGGAGACAGGTAGGTAGAGGGAGACAGGTATGTAGAGGGAGACAGGTATGTAGAGGGAGACAGGTATGTAGAGGGAGACAGGTATGTAGAGGGAGACAGGTATGTAGAGGGAGACAGGTAGGAAGAAGGAGACAGGTAGGTAGAGGGAGACAGGTAGGTAGAGGGAGACAGGTAGGTAGAGGGAGACAGGTATGTAGAAGGAGACAGGTATGTAGAGGGAGACAGGTAGGTAGTGGGAGACAGGTAGGTAGAAGGAGACAGGTATGTAGAAGGAGACAGGTATGTAGAAGGAGACAGGTAGGTAGAGGGAGACAGGTAGGTAGAGGGAGACAGGTATGTAGAAGGAGACAGGTATGTAGAGGGAGACAGGTAGGTAGTGGGAGACAGGTAGGTAGAGTGAGACAGGTATGTAGAAGGAGACGGGTAGGTAGAGGGAGACAGGTAGGTAGAGGGAGACAGGTATGTAGAAGGAGACAGGTATGTAGAGGGAGACAGGTAGGTAGTGGGAGACAGGTAGGTAGAGGGAGACAGGTAGGTAGAGGGAGACAGGTAGGTAGAGGGGGACAGGTAGGTAGAGGGAGACAGGTAGGTAGCGGGAGACAGGTATGTAGAAGGGGACAGGTAGGTAGAGGGAGACAGGTAGGTAGAGGGAGACAGAGAGGAAGGGAGACAGGTAGGTAGAGTGAGACAGGTAGGTAGAGGGAGACAGGTAGGTAGAGTGAGACAGGTAGGTAGAGGGAGACAGGTAGGTAGAGGGAGACAGGTATTGAGAGAGAGACAGGTAGGTAGAGGGAGACAGGTAGGTAGAGGGAGACAGGTATGTAGAAGGAGACAGGTAGGTAGAGGGAGACAGGTATGTAGAAGGAGACGGGTAGGTAGAGGGAGAGAGGTAGGTAGAGGGAGACAGGTAGGTAGAAGGAGACAGGTAGGTAGAAGGAGACAGGTAGGTAGAAGGAGACAGGTAGGTAGAGGGAGACAGAGAGGAAGGGAGACAGAGAGGAAAGGAGACAGGTAGGCAGAGGGAGACATAGAGGAAGGGAGACAGGTCGGTAGAGGGAGACAGAGAGGAAGGGAGACAGGTAGGTAGAGTGAGACAGGTAGGTAGAGGGAGACAGAGAGGAAGGGAGTCAGGTAGGTAGAGTGAGACAGGTAGGTAGAGGGAGACAGAGAGGAAGGGAGACAGAGAGGAAGGGAGACGGGTAGGTAGAGGGAGACGGGTAGGTAGAGGGAGACAGGTATGTAGAAGGAGACAGGTATGTAGAAGGAGACAGGTAGGTAGAGGGAGACAGGTAGGTAGAGGGAGACAGGTATGTAGAAGGAGACAGGTATGTAGAGGGAGACAGGTAGGTAGTGGGAGACAGGTAGGTAGAGTGAGACAGGTATGTAGAAGGAGACGGGTAGGTAGAGGGAGACAGGTAGGTAGAGGGAGACAGGTATGTAGAGGGAGACAGGTATGTAGAGGGAGACAGGTAGGTAGTGGGAGACAGGTAGGTAGAGGGAGACAGGTAGGTAGAGGGGGACAGGTAGGTAGAGGGGGACAGGTAGGTAGAGGGAGACAGGTAGGTAGCGGGAGACAGGTATGTAGAAGGGGACAGGTAGGTAGAGGGAGACAGGTAGGTAGAGGGAGACAGGTAGGTAGTGGGAGACAGGTAGGTAGAGGGAGACAGGTAGGTAGAGGGAGACAGGTAGGTAGAGGGAGACAGGTAGGTAGCGGGAGACAGGTATGTAGAAGGAGACAGGTAGGTAGAGGGAGACAGGTAGGTAGAGGGAGACAGAGAGGAAGGGAGACAGGTAGGTAGAGTGAGACAGGTAGGTAGAGGGAGACAGAGAGGAAGGGAGACAGGTAGGTAGAGGGAGACAGGTAGGTAGAGTGAGACAGGTAGGTAGAGTGAGACAGGTAGGTAGAGTGAGACAGGTAGGTAGAGTGAGACAGGTAGGTAGAGGGAGACAGGTAGGTAGAGGGAGACAGGTAGGTAGAGGGAGACAGGTATTGAGAGAGAGACAGGTAGGTAGAGGGAGACAAGTAGGTAGAGGGAGACAGGTATGTAGAAGGAGACAGGTAGGTAGAGGGAGACAGGTAGGTAGAAGGAGACGGGTAGGTAGATGGAGAGAGGTAGGTAGAGGGAGACAGGTAGGTAGAAGGAGACAGGTAGGTAGAAGGAGACAGGTAGGTAGAAGGAGACAGGTAGGTAGAGGGAGACAGAGAGGAAGGGAGACAGAGAGGAAAGGAGACAGGTAGGCAGAGGGAGACATAGAGGAAGGGAGACAGGTCGGTAGAGGGAGACAGGTCGGTAGAGGGAGACAGGTCGGTAGAGGGAGACAGAGAGGAAGGGAGACAGGTAGGTAGAGTGAGACAGGTAGGTAGAGGGAGACAGGTAGGTAGAGTGAGACAGGTAGGTAGAGGGAGACAGAGAGGAAGGGAGACAGAGAGGAAGGGAGACGGGTAGGTAGAGGGAGACGGGTAGGTAGAGGGAGACAGGTATGTAGAAGGAGACAGGTATGTAGAGGGAGACAGGTAGGTAGTGGGAGACAGGTAGGTAGAAGGAGACAGGTAGGTAGAGGGAGACAGGTAGGTAGAGGGAGACAGGTATGTAGAAGGAGACAGGTATGTAGAGGGAGACAGGTAGGTAGTGGGAGACAGGTAGGTAGAAGGAGACAGGTAGGTAGAGGGAGACAGAGAGGAAGGGAGACAGGTAGGTAGAGTGAGACAGGTAGGTAGAGGGAGACAGAGAGGAAGGGAGACAGAGAGGAAGGGAGACGGGTAGGTAGAGGGAGACGGGTAGGTAGAGGGAGACGGGTATGTAGAAGGAGACAGGTATGTAGAGGGAGACAGGTAGGTAGTGGGAGACAGGTAGGTAGAAGGAGACAGGTAGGTAGAGGGAGACAGGTAGGTAGAGGGAGACAGGTATGTAGAAGGAGACAGGTATGTAGAGGGAGACAGGTAGGTAGTGGGAGACAGGTAGGTAGAAGGAGACAGGTAGGTAGAGGGAGACAGGTAGGTAGAGGGAGACAGGTAGGTAGAGGGAGACAGGTAGGTAGAGGGAGACAGGTAGGTAGAGGGAGACAGGTAGGTAGAGGGAGACAAGTAGGTAGAGGGAGACAGGTAGGTAGAGGGAGACAGGTATGTAGAAGGAGGAGGGTAGGTAGAGGGAGACAGGTAGGTAGAGGGAGACAGAGAGGAAGGGAGACAGGTAGGTAGAGTGAGACAGGTAGGTAGAGGGAGACAGAGAGGAAGGGAGACAGGTAGGTAGAGTGAGACAGGTAGGTAGAGGGAGACAGGTCGGTAGTGGGAGACAGGTATTGAGAGAGAGAGAGAGAGAGACAGGTAGGTAGAGGGAGACAGGTATTGAGAGAGAGACAGGTAGGTAGAGGTAGACAGGTATTGAGAGAGAGACAGGTATGTAGAGGGAGACAGGTATGTAGAGGGAGACAGGTCGGTAGTGGGAGACAGGTAGGTAGAGGGAGACAGGTAGGTAGAGGGAGACAGGTAGGTAGTGGGAGACAGGTAGGTAGAGGGAGACAGGTAGGTAGAGGGAGACAGGTAGGTAGAGGGAGACAGGTAGGTAGCGGGAGACAGGTATGTAGAAGGAGACAGGTAGGTAGAGGGAGACAGGTAGGTAGAGGGAGACAGAGAGGAAGGGAGACAGGTAGGTAGAGTGAGACAGGTAGGTAGAGGGAGACAGAGAGGAAGGGAGACAGGTAGGTAGAGTGAGACAGGTAGGTAGAGTGAGACAGGTAGGTAGAGGGAGACAGGTAGGTAGTGGGAGACAGGTATGTAGAAGGAGACAGGTATGTAGAAGGAGACAGGTAGGTAGAGGGAGACAGGTAGGTAGAGGGAGACAGGTATGTAGAAGGAGACAGGTATGTAGAGGGAGACAGGTAGGTAGTGGGAGACAGGTAGGTAGAGTGAGACAGGTATGTAGAAGGAGACGGGTAGGTAGAGGGAGACAGGTAGGTAGAGGGAGACAGGTATGTAGAAGGAGACAGGTATGTAGAGGGAGACAGGTAGGTAGTGGGAGACAGGTAGGTAGAGGGAGACAGGTAGGTAGAGGGAGACAGGTAGGTAGAGGGAGACAGGTAGGTAGAGGGAGACAGGTAGGTAGCGGGAGACAGGTATGTAGAAGGGGACAGGTAGGTAGAGGGAGACAGGTAGGTAGAGGGAGACAGGTAGGTAGTGGGAGACAGGTAGGTAGTGGGAGACAGGTAGGTAGAGGGAGACAGGTAGGTAGAGGGAGACAGGTAGGTAGAGGGAGACAGGTAGGTAGCGGGAGACAGGTATGTAGAAGGAGACAGGTAGGTAGAGGGAGACAGGTAGGTAGAGGGAGACAGAGAGGAAGGGAGACAGGTAGGTAGAGTGAGACAGGTAGGTAGAGGGAGACAGAGAGGAAGGGAGACAGGTAGGTAGAGTGAGACAGGTAGGTAGAGTGAGACAGGTAGGTAGAGTGAGACAGGTAGGTAGAGGGAGACAGGTAGGTAGAGGGAGACAGGTATTGAGAGAGAGACAGGTAGGTAGAGGGAGACAGGTAGGTAGAGGGAGACAGGTATGTAGAAGGAGACAGGTAGGTAGAGGGAGACAGGTATGTAGAAGGAGACGGGTAGGTAGAGGGAGAGAGGTAGGTAGAGGGAGACAGGTAGGTAGTGGGAGACAGGTAGGTAGAGGGAGACAGGTAGGTAGAGGGAGACAGGTAGGTAGAGGGAGACAGGTAGGTAGAGTGAGACAGGTAGGTAGAGGGAGACAGAGAGGAAGGGAGTCAGGTAGGTAGAGTGAGACAGGTAGGTAGAGGGAGACAGAGAGGAAGGGAGACAGAGAGGAAGGGAGACGGGTAGGTAGAGGGAGACGGGTAGGTAGAGGGAGACAGGTATGTAGAAGGAGACAGGTAGGTAGAGGGAGACAGGTAGGTAGAGGGAGACAGGTATGTAGAAGGAGACAGGTATGTAGAGGGAGACAGGTAGGTAGTGGGAGACAGGTAGGTAGAGTGAGACAGGTATGTAGAAGGAGACGGGTAGGTAGAGGGAGACAGGTAGGTAGAGGGAGACAGGTATGTAGAGGGAGACAGGTATGTAGAGGGAGACAGGTAGGTAGTGGGAGACAGGTAGGTAGAGGGAGACAGGTAGGTAGAGGGGGACAGGTAGGTAGAGGGGGACAGGTAGGTAGAGGGAGACAGGTAGGTAGCGGGAGACAGGTATGTAGAGGGAGACAGGTAGGTAGTGGGAGACAGGTAGGTAGAGTGAGACAGGTATGTAGAAGGAGACGGGTAGGTAGAGGGAGACAGGTAGGTAGAGGGAGACAGGTATGTAGAGGGAGACAGGTATGTAGAGGGAGACAGGTAGGTAGTGGGAGACAGGTAGGTAGAGGGAGACAGGTAGGTAGAGGGGGACAGGTAGGTAGAGGGGGACAGGTAGGTAGAGGGAGACAGGTAGGTAGCGGGAGACAGGTATGTAGAAGGGGACAGGTAGGTAGAGGGAGACAGGTAGGTAGAGGGAGACAGGTAGGTAGTGGGAGACAGGTAGGTAGAGGGAGACAGGTAGGTAGAGGGAGACAGGTAGGTAGAGGGAGACAGGTAGGTAGCGGGAGACAGGTATGTAGAGGGAGACAGGTAGGTAGAGGGAGACAGGTAGGTAGAGGGAGACAGAGAGGAAGGGAGACAGGTAGGTAGAGTGAGACAGGTAGGTAGAGGGAGACAGAGAGGAAGGGAGACAGGTAGGTAGAGGGAGACAGGTAGGTAGAGTGAGACAGGTAGGTAGAGTGAGACAGGTAGGTAGAGTGAGACAGGTAGGTAGAGTGAGACAGGTAGGTAGAGGGAGACAGGTAGGTAGAGGGAGACAGGTAGGTAGAGGGAGACAGGTATTGAGAGAGAGACAGGTAGGTAGAGGGAGACAAGTAGGTAGAGGGAGACAGGTATGTAGAAGGAGACAGGTAGGTAGAGGGAGACAGGTAGGTAGAAGGAGACGGGTAGGTAGATGGAGAGAGGTAGGTAGAGGGAGACAGGTAGGTAGAAGGAGACAGGTAGGTAGAAGGAGACAGGTAGGTAGAAGGAGACAGGTAGGTAGAGGGAGACAGAGAGGAAGGGAGACAGAGAGGAAAGGAGACAGGTAGGCAGAGGGAGACATAGAGGAAGGGAGACAGGTCGGTAGAGGGAGACAGGTCGGTAGAGGGAGACAGGTCGGTAGAGGGAGACAGAGAGGAAGGGAGACAGGTAGGTAGAGTGAGACAGGTAGGTAGAGGGAGACAGGTAGGTAGAGGGAGACAGGTAGGTAGAGTGAGACAGGTAGGTAGAGGGAGACAGAGAGGAAGGGAGACAGAGAGGAAGGGAGACGGGTAGGTAGAGGGAGACGGGTAGGTAGAGGGAGACAGGTATGTAGAAGGAGACAGGTATGTAGAGGGAGACAGGTAGGTAGTGGGAGACAGGTAGGTAGAAGGAGACAGGTAGGTAGAGGGAGACAGGTAGGTAGAGGGAGACAGGTATGTAGAAGGAGACAGGTATGTAGAGGGAGACAGGTAGGTAGTGGGAGACAGGTAGGTAGAAGGAGACAGGTAGGTAGAGGGAGACAGAGAGGAAGGGAGACAGGTAGGTAGAGTGAGACAGGTAGGTAGAGGGAGACAGAGAGGAAGGGAGACAGAGAGGAAGGGAGACGGGTAGGTAGAGGGAGACGGGTAGGTAGAGGGAGACGGGTATGTAGAAGGAGACAGGTATGTAGAGGGAGACAGGTAGGTAGTGGGAGACAGGTAGGTAGAAGGAGACAGGTAGGTAGAGGGAGACAGGTAGGTAGAGGGAGACAGGTATGTAGAAGGAGACAGGTATGTAGAGGGAGACAGGTAGGTAGTGGGAGACAGGTAGGTAGAAGGAGACAGGTAGGTAGAGGGAGACAGGTAGGTAGAGGGAGACAGGTAGGTAGAGGGAGACAGGTAGGTAGAGGGAGACAGGTAGGTAGAAGGAGACAGGTAGGTAGAGGGAGACAGGTAGGTAGAGGGAGACAGGTATGTAGAAGGAGGAGGGTAGGTAGAGGGAGACAGGTAGGTAGAGGGAGACAGAGAGGAAGGGAGACAGGTAGGTAGAGTGAGACAGGTAGGTAGAGGGAGACAGAGAGGAAGGGAGACAGGTAGGTAGAGTGAGACAGGTAGGTAGAGGGAGACAGGTCGGTAGTGGGAGACAGGTATTGAGAGAGAGAGAGAGAGAGACAGGTAGGTAGAGGGAGACAGGTATTGAGAGAGAGACAGGTAGGTAGAGGTAGACAGGTATTGAGAGAGAGACAGGTATGTAGAGGGAGACAGGTATGTAGAGGGAGACAGGTCGGTAGTGGGAGACAGGTAGGTAGAGGGAGACAGGTAGGTAGAGGGAGACAGGTAGGTAGTGGGAGACAGGTAGGTAGAGGGAGACAGGTAGGTAGAGGGAGACAGGTAGGTAGAGGGAGACAGGTAGGTAGAGGGAGACAGGTAGGTAGCGGGAGACAGGTATGTAGAAGGAGACAGGTAGGTAGAGGGAGACAGGTAGGTAGAGGGAGACAGAGAGGAAGGGAGACAGGTAGGTAGAGTGAGACAGGTAGGTAGAGGGAGACAGAGAGGAAGGGAGACAGGTAGGTAGAGTGAGACAGGTAGGTAGAGTGAGACAGGTAGGTAGAGGGAGACAGGTAGGTAGTGGGAGACAGGTATGTAGAAGGAGACAGGTATGTAGAAGGAGACAGGTAGGTAGAGGGAGACAGGTAGGTAGAGGGAGACAGGTATGTAGAAGGAGACAGGTATGTAGAGGGAGACAGGTAGGTAGTGGGAGACAGGTAGGTAGAGTGAGACAGGTATGTAGAAGGAGACGGGTAGGTAGAGGGAGACAGGTAGGTAGAGGGAGACAGGTATGTAGAAGGAGACAGGTATGTAGAGGGAGACAGGTAGGTAGTGGGAGACAGGTAGGTAGAGGGAGACAGGTAGGTAGAGGGAGACAGGTAGGTAGAGGGAGACAGGTAGGTAGAGGGAGACAGGTAGGTAGCGGGAGACAGGTATGTAGAAGGGGACAGGTAGGTAGAGGGAGACAGGTAGGTAGAGGGAGACAGGTAGGTAGTGGGAGACAGGTAGGTAGTGGGAGACAGGTAGGTAGAGGGAGACAGGTAGGTAGAGGGAGACAGGTAGGTAGAGGGAGACAGGTAGGTAGCGGGAGACAGGTATGTAGAAGGAGACAGGTAGGTAGAGGGAGACAGGTAGGTAGAGGGAGACAGAGAGGAAGGGAGACAGGTAGGTAGAGTGAGACAGGTAGGTAGAGGGAGACAGAGAGGAAGGGAGACAGGTAGGTAGAGTGAGACAGGTAGGTAGAGTGAGACAGGTAGGTAGAGTGAGACAGGTAGGTAGAGGGAGACAGGTAGGTAGAGGGAGACAGGTATTGAGAGAGAGACAGGTAGGTAGAGGGAGACAGGTAGGTAGAGGGAGACAGGTATGTAGAAGGAGACAGGTAGGTAGAGGGAGACAGGTATGTAGAAGGAGACGGGTAGGTAGAGGGAGAGAGGTAGGTAGAGGGAGACAGGTAGGTAGAAGGAGACAGGTAGGTAGAAGGAGACAGGTAGGTAGAAGGAGACAGGTAGGTAGAGGGAGACAGAGAGGAAGGGAGACAGAGAGGAAAGGAGACAGGTAGGCAGAGGGAGACATAGAGGAAGGGAGACAGGTCGGTAGAGGGAGACAGGTCGGTAGAGGGAGACAGGTCGGTAGAGGGAGACAGAGAGGAAGGGAGACAGGTAGGTAGAGACAGGTAGGTAGAGGGAGACAGAGAGGAAGGGAGACAGGTAGGTAGAGTGAGACAGGTAGGTAGAGGGAGACAGAGAGGAAGGGAGACAGAGAGGAAGGGAGACGGGTAGGTAGAGGGAGACGGGTAGGTAGAGGGAGACAGGTATGTAGAAGGAGACAGGTATGTAGAGGGAGACAGGTAGGTAGTGGGAGACAGGTAGGTAGAAGGAGACAGGTAGGTAGAGGGAGACAGGTAGGTAGAGGGAGACAGGTATGTAGAAGGAGACAGGTATGTAGAGGGAGACAGGTAGGTAGTGGGAGACAGGTAGGTAGAAGGAGACAGGTAGGTAGAGGGAGACAGGTAGGTAGAGGGAGACAGGTAGGTAGAGGGAGACAGGTAGGTAGAGGGAGACAGGTAGGTAGAAGGAGACAGGTAGGTAGAGGGAGACAGGTAGGTAGAGGGAGACAGGTAGGTAGAGGGAGACAGGTAGGTAGAGGGAGACAGGTAGGTAGAGGGAGACAGGTAGGTAGAGGGAGACAGGTAGGTAGAGGGAGACAGGTATGTAGAAGGAGAAAGGTATGTAGAGGGAGACAGGTAGGTAGTGGGAGACAGGTAGGTAGAGGGAGACAGAGAGGAAGGGAGACAGGTAGGTAGAGTGAGACAGGTAGGTAGAGGGAGACAGAGAGGAAGGGAGACAGGTAGGTAGAGTGAGACAGGTAGGTAGAGGGAGACAGGTCGGTAGTGGGAGACAGGTATTGAGAGAGAGAGAGAGAGAGACAGGTAGGTAGAGGGAGACAGGTATTGAGAGAGAGACAGGTAGGTAGAGGTAGACAGGTATTGAGAGAGAGACAGGTATGTAGAGGGAGACAGGTATGTAGAGGGAGACAGGTCGGTAGTGGGAGACAGGTAGGTAGAGGGAGACAGGTAGGTAGAGGGAGACAGGTAGGTAGTGGGAGACAGGTAGGTAGAGGGAGACAGGTAGGTAGAGGGAGACAGGTAGGTAGAGGGAGACAGGTAGGTAGCGGGAGACAGGTAGGTAGCGGGAGACAGGTATGTAGAAGGAGACAGGTAGGTAGAGGGAGACAGGTAGGTAGAGGGAGACAGAGAGGAAGGGAGACAGGTAGGTAGAGTGAGACAGGTAGGTAGAGGGAGACAGAGAGGAAGGGAGACAGGTAGGTAGAGTGAGACAGGTAGGTAGAGTGAGACAGGTAGGTAGAGGGAGACAGGTAGGTAGAGGGAGACAGGTATGTAGAGGGAGACAGGTAGGTAGAGGGAGACAGGTAGGTAGAGGGAGACAGGTCGGTAGAGGGAGACAGGTATTGAGAGAGAGACAGGTAGGTAGAGGGAGACAGGTAGGTAGAGGGAGACAGGTATGTAGAAGGAGACAGGTAGGTAGAGGGAGACAGGTATGTAGAAGGAGACAGGTAGGTAGAGGGAGAGAGGTAGGTAGAGGGAGACAGGTAGGTAGAAGGAGACAGGTAGGTAGAAGGAGACAGGTAGGTAGAAGGAGACAGGTAGGAAGAGGGAGACAGAGAGGAAGGGAGACAGAGAGGAAAGGAGACAGGTAGGTAGAGTGAGACAGGTAGGTAGAGGGAGACAGAGAGGAAGGGAGACAGGTAGGTAGAGTGAGACAGGTAGGTAGAGGGAGACAGAGAGGAAGGGAGACAGAGAGGAAGGGAGACGGGTAGGTAGAGGGAGACGGGTAGGTAGAGGGAGACAGGTATGTAGAGGGAGACAGGTAGGTAGTGGGAGACAGGTAGGTAGAGTGAGACAGGTATGTAGAAGGAGACGGGTAGGTAGAGGGAGACAGGTAGGTAGAGGGAGACAGGTATGTAGAGGGAGACAGGTAGGTAGTGGGAGACAGGTAGGTAGAGGGAGACAGGTAGGTAGAGGGAGACAGGTAGGTAGAGGGAGACAGGTAGGTAGCGGGAGACAGGTAGGTAGCGGGAGACAGGTATGTAGAAGGAGACAGGTAGGTAGAGGGAGACAGGTAGGTAGAGGGAGACAGAGAGGAAGGGAGACAGGTAGGTAGAGTGAGACAGGTAGGTAGAGGGAGACAGAGAGGAAGGGAGACAGGTAGGTAGAGTGAGACAGGTAGGTAGAGTGAGACAGGTAGGTAGAGGGAGACAGGTAGGTAGAGGGAGACAGGTAGGTAGAGGGAGACAGGTAGGTAGAGGGAGACAGGTAGGTAGAGGGAGACAGGTCGGTAGAGGGAGACAGGTATTGAGAGAGAGACAGGTAGGTAGAGGGAGACAGGTAGGTAGAAGGAGACAGGTATGTAGAAGGAGACAGGTAGGTAGAGGGAGACAGGTATGTAGAAGGAGACAGGTAGGTAGAGGGAGAGAGGTAGGTAGAGGGAGACAGGTAGGTAGAAGGAGACAGGTAGGTAGAAGGAGACAGGTAGGTAGAAGGAGACAGGTAGGAAGAGGGAGACAGAGAGGAAGGGAGACAGAGAGGAAAGGAGACAGGTAGGTAGAGTGAGACAGGTAGGTAGAGGGAGACAGAGAGGAAGGGAGACAGGTAGGTAGAGTGAGACAGGTAGGTAGAGGGAGACAGAGAGGAAGGGAGACAGAGAGGAAGGGAGACGGGTAGGTAGAGGGAGACGGGTAGGTAGAGGGAGACAGGTATGTAGAGGGAGACAGGTAGGTAGTGGGAGACAGGTAGGTAGAGTGAGACAGGTATGTAGAAGGAGACGGGTAGGTAGAGGGAGACAGGTAGGTAGAGGGAGACAGGTATGTAGAGGGAGACAGGTAGGTAGTGGGAGACAGGTAGGTAGAGGGAGACAGGTAGGTAGAGGGAGACAGGTAGGTAGAGGGAGACAGGTAGGTAGAGGGAGACAGGTAGGTAGAGGGAGACAGGTAGGTAGAGGGAGACAGGTAGGTAGAGGGAGACAGGTAGGTAGAGGGAGACAGGTAGGTAGAGGGAGACAGGTATGTAGAAGGAGGAGGGTAGGTAGAGGGAGACAGGTAGGTAGAGGGAGACAGAGAGGAAGGGAGACAGGTAGGTAGAGTGAGACAGGTAGGTAGAGGGAGACAGAGAGGAAGGGAGACAGGTAGGTAGAGTGAGACAGGTAGGTAGAGGGAGACAGGTAGGTAGCGGGAGACAGGTATGTAGAAGGAGACAGGTAGGTAGAGGGAGACAGGTAGGTAGAGGGAGACAGAGAGGAAGGGAGACAGGTAGGTAGAGTGAGACAGGTAGGTAGAGGGAGACATAGAGGAAGGGAGACAGGTAGGTAGAGGGAGACAGATATTGAGAGAGAGACAGGTAGGTAGAGGTAGACAGGTATTGAGAGAGAGACAGGTAGGTAGAGGTAGACAGGTATTGAGAGAGAGACAGTTATGTAGAGGGAGACAGGTATGTAGAGAGAGAGAGAGAGACAGGTAGGTAGAGGGAGACAGGTATTGAGAGAGAGACAGGTAGGTAGAGGTAGACAGGTATTGAGAGAGAGACAGTTATGTAGAGGGAGACAGGTATGTAGAGAGAGAGAGAGAGACAGGTAGGTAGAGGGAGACAGGTATTGAGAGAGAGACAGGTAGGTAGAGGTAGACAGGTATTGAGAGAGAGACAGTTATGTAGAGGGAGACAGGTATGTAGAGGGAGACAGGTCGGTAGTGGGAGACAGGTCGGTAGAGGGAGACAGGTATTGAGAGAGAGACAGGTAGGTAGAGGTAGACAGGTATTGAGAGAGAGAGAGAGAGAGACAGGTAGGTAGAGGGAGACAGGTATTGAGAGAGAGACAGGTAGGTAGAGGTAGACAGGTATTGAGAGAGAGACAGTTATGTAGAGGGAGACAGGTATGTAGAGGGAGACAGGTCGGTAGTGGGAGACAGGTCGGTAGTGGGAGACAGGTCGGTAGAGGGAGACAGGTATTGAGAGAGAGACAGGTAGGTAGAGGGAGACAGGTAGGTAGAGGGAGACAGGTATGTAGAAGGAGACAGGTAGGTAGAGGGAGACAGGTATGTAGAAGGAGACAGGTAGGTAGAGGGAGACAGGTAGGTAGAGGGAGACAGGTAGGTAGAAGGAGACAGGTAGGTAGAAGGAGACAGGTAGGTAGAGGGAGACAGAGAGGAAGGGAGACAGGTAGGTAGAGGGAGACAGAGAGGAAAGGAGACAGGTAGGCAGAGGGAGACATAGAGGAAGGGAGACAGGTAGGTAGAGGGAGACAGGTCGGTAGAGGGAGACAGGTCGGTAGATGGAGACAGGTCGGTAGAGGGAGACAGAGAGGAAGGGAGACAGGTAGGTAGAGTGAGACAGGTAGGTAGAGTGAGACAGGTAGGTAGAGGGAGACGGAGATGAAGGGAGACAGAGAGGAAGGGAGACGGGTAGGTAGAGGGAGACGGGTAGGTAGAGGGAGAAAGGTCGGTATTGGGAGACAGGTATTGAGAGAGAGACAGGTAGGTAGAGGGAGACGGGTAGGTAGAGGGAGACAGGCATTGAGAGAGAGACAGGTATGTAGAGGGAGACAAGTATGTAGAGGGAGACAGGTCGTTAGTGGGAGACAGGTAGGTAGAGGGAGACAGGTAGGTAGAGGGAGACAGGTAGGTAGAGGGAGACAGGTATGTAGAGGGAGACAGGTAGGTAGAGGGATACAGGTATGTAGAGGGAGACAGGTATGTAGAGGGAGACAGGTAGGTAGAGGGAGACCGGTAGGTAGAGGGAGACAGGTATGTAGAGGGAGACAGGTAGGTAGAGGGAGACCGGTAGGTAGAGTGAGACAGGTAGGAAGAAGGAGACAGGTAGGTAGAGGGAGACAGGTAGGTAGTGGGCGACAGGTAGGTAGAGGGAGACAGGTAGGTAGAGGGAGACAGGTAGGTAGAGGGAGACAGGTATGTAGAAGGAGACAGGTAGGTAGAGGGAGACAGAGAGGAAGGGAGACAGGTAGGTAGTGGGAGACAGGTAGGTAGAGGGAGACAGGTAGGTAGAGGGAGACAGGTAGGTAGAGGGAGACAGGTAGGTAGAGGGAGACAGGTAGGTCGAGGGAGACAGGTAGGTAGAAGGAGACAGGTAGGTAGAGGGAGACACGTATGTAGAAGGAGACAGGTAGGTAGAGGGAGACAAGTAGGTAGAGGGAGACAGGTAGGTAGAGGGAGACAGGTAGGTAGAGGGAGACAGGTATGTAGAAGGAGACAGGTAGGTAGAGGGAGACAGAGAGGAAGGGAGACAGGTAGGTAGAGTGAGACAGGTAGGTAGAGGGAGACAGAGAGGAAGGGAGACAGGTAGGTAGAGTGAGACAGGTAGGTAGAGGGAGACAGGTCGGTAGTGGGAGACAGGTATTGAGAGAGAGAGAGAGAGAGAGAGACAGGTAGGTAGAGGGAGACAGGTATTGAGAGAGAGACAGGTAGGTAGAGGGAGACGGGTAGGTAGAGGTAGACAGGTATTGAGAGAGAGACAGGTATGTAGAGGGAGACAGGCCGGTAGTGGGAGACAGGTAGGTAGAGGGAGACAGGTCGGTAGAGGGAGACAGGTATTGAGAGAGAGACAGGTAGGTAGAGGGAGACAGGTAGGTAGAGGGAGACAGGTATGTAGAAGGAGACAGGTAGGTAGAGGGAGACAGGTATGTAGAAGGACACAGGTAGGTAGAGGGAGACAGGTAGGTAGAGGGAGACAGGTAGGTAGAAGGAGACAGGTAGGTAGAAGGAGACAGGTAGGTAGAGGGAGACAGAGAGGAAGGGAGACAGGTAGGTAGAGGGAGACAGGTCGGTAGAGGGAGACAGGTCGGTAGAGGGAGACAGAGAGGAAGGGAGACAGGTAGGTAGAGGGAGACAGAGAGGAAAGGAGACAGGTAGGCAGAGGGAGACATAGAGGAAGGGAGACAGGTAGGTAGAGGGAGACAGGTCGGTAGAGGGAGACAGGTCGGTAGAGGGAGACAGAGAGGAAGGGAGACAGGTAGGTAGAGTGAGACAGGTAGGTAGAGGGAGACAGAGAGGAAGGGAGACAGGTAGGTAGAGTGAGACAGGTAGGTAGAGGGAGACGGAGAGGAAGGGAGACGGGTAGGTAGAGGGAGACGGGTGGGTAGAGGGAGACAGGTCGGTATTGGGAGACAGGTATTGAGAGAGAGAGAGAGAGACAGGTAGGTAGAGGGAGACGGGTAGGTAGAGGGAGACAGGTATTGAGAGAGAGACAGGTATGTAGAGGGAGACAAGTATGTAGAGGGAGACAGGTCGGTAGTGGGAGACAGGTCGGTAGAGGGAGACAGGTATGTAGAGGGAGACAGGTATGTAGAGGGAGACAGGTAGGTAGAGGGAGAAAGGTAGGTAGAGGGAGAAAGGTAGGTAGAGGGAGACAGGTACGTAGAGGGAGACAGGTAGGTAGATGGAGACAGAGAGGAAGGGAGACAGGTAGGTAGAGGGAGACAGAGAGGAAGGGAGACAGGTAGGTAGAGGGAGACAGAGAGGAAGGGAGACAGGTAGGTAGAGGGAGACAGAGAGGAAGGGAGACAGGTAGGTAGAGGGAGACAGAGAGGAAGGGAGACAGGTAGGCAGAGGGAGACAGAGAGGAAGGGAGACAGGTTGGTTAGAGGGAGACAGGTAGGTAGAGGGAGACGGAGAGGAAGGGAGACAGGTAGGTAGAGGGAGACAGAGAGGAAGGGAGACAGGTAGGTAGAGGGAGACAGAGAGGAAGGGAGACAGGTAGGTAGAGGGAGACAGAGAGGAAGGGAGACAGGTAGGTAGAGGGAGACAGGTATGTAGAAGGAGACAGGTAGGTAGAGGGAGACAGAGAGGAAGGGAGACAGGTAGGTAGAGGGAGACGGGTAGGTAGAGGGAGGCGGGTCGGTAGAGGGAGACAGGTAGGTGGAGGGAGACAGGTAGGTAGAGGGAGACAGGTAGGTAGGGGGAGACAGGTAGGTAGCGGGAGACAGGTCGGTAGAGGGAGACAGGTCGGTAGAGGGAGACAGGTACAGTATGTAGAGGGAGACAGGTAGGTAGGGGGAGACAGGTATGTAGAGGGAGACAGGTAGGTAGAAGGAGACAGGTAGGTAGAAGGAGACAGGTAGGTAGGGGGATACAGGTAGGTAGAGGGAGACAGGTCGGTAGAGGGAGACAGGTATGTAGAGTGAGACAGGTAGGTAGAGGGAGACAGGTATGTAGAGGGAAACAGGTAGGTAGAGGGAGACAGGTACAGTATGTAGAGGGAGACAGGTAGGTAGGGGGAGACAGGTATGTAGAGGGAGACAGGTAGGTAGAAGGAGACAGGTATGTAGAGGGAGACAGGTAGGTAGGGGAGAAAGGTAGGTAGCGGGAGACAGGTCGGTAGAGGGAGACAGGTCGGTAGAGGGAGACAGGTAGGTAGGCGGAGACAGGTAGGTAGGGGGAGACAGGTAGGTAGAAGGAGACAGGTAGGTAGAGGGAGACAGGTAGGTAGGGGAGACAGGTAGGTAGCGGGAGACAGGTCGGTAGAGGGAGACAGGTCGGTAGAGGGAGACAGGTAGGTAGGGGAGACAGGTCGGTAGAGGGAGACAGGTCGGTAGGCGGAGACAGGTAGGTAGAGGGAGACAGGTAGGTAGGCGGAGACAGGTAGGTAGGGGGAGACAGGTAGATAGATGGAGACAGGTAGGTAGGGGGAGACAGGTAGGTAGATTGAGACAAGTAGATAGAGGGAGACAGGTATGTAGAGGGAAACAGGTAGGTAGAAGGAGACAGGTAGGTAGAGGGAGACAGGTAGGTAGAGGGAGACGGGTATGTAGAGGGAGACAGGTAGGTAGACAATGCCCCATGCACAAAGCGGGGTCCATACAGAAATGGTTTGTGTGGAAGAACTTGATTGGAATTCACAGAGACCTGACCTTAACCCCATCGAACACCTTTGGGATGAATTGGAACGCCGACTGAGAGCCTGAAGGCCTAATCGCCCAACATCAGTGTCTGACTTCACTTCAGTCAGGTAATCTGTTAGTTCTCACCTGTTATTCCACTTCATTCAGGTAATCTGTTAGTTCTCACCTGTTATTCCACTTCATTCAGGTAATCTGTTGGTTCTCACCTGTTATTCCACTTCAATCAGGTAATCTGTTGGTTCTCACCTGTTCTTCACTTCAGTCAGGTAATCTATTGGTTCTCACCTGTTATTCCACTTCAGTCAGGTAATCTGTTGGTTCTCACCTGTTATTCCACTTCAATCAGGTAATCTGTTGGTTCTCACCTGTTATTCCACTTCAATCAGGTAATCTGTTGGTTCTCACCTGTTCTTCACTTCAGTCAGGTAATCTGTTGGTTCTCACCTGTTATTCCACTTCAATCAGGTAATCTGTTGGTTCTCACCTGTTATTCCACTTCAATCAGGTAATCTGTTGGTTCTCACCTGTTATTCCACTTCATTCAGGTAATCTGTTGGTTCTCACCTGTTCTTCACTTCAGTCAGGTAATCTGTTGGTTCTCACCTGTTATTCCACTTCAATCAGGTAATCTGTTGGTTCTCACCTGTTATTCCACTTCATTCAGGTAATCTGTTGGTTCTCACCTGTTCTTCACTTCAGTCAGGTAATCTGTTAGTTCTCACCTGTTATTCCACTTCAATCAGGTAATCTGTTGGTTCTCACCTGTTATTCCACTTCATTCAGGTAATCTGTTGGTTCTCACCTGTTCTTCACTTCAGTCAGGTAATCTGTTGGTTCTCACCTGTTATTCCACTTCAGTCAGGTAATCTGTTTCCATCACCTCCTGACAGGGCCTGTGTCCTCCTGGCAGGGCCTGTTTCCTCCTGACAGGGCCTGTTTCCTCCTAGCAGGGCCTGTATCCTCCTGGCAGGGCCTGTTTCCTCCTGGCAGGGCCCGTTTCCTCCTGGCAGGGCCTGTTTCCTCCTGGCAGGACCTGTTTCCTCCTGACAGGGCCTGTTTCATCCTGGCAGGGCCTGTTTCCTCCTGGCAGGGCCTGTATCCTCCTGGCAGGGCCTGTATCCTCCTGGCAGGGCCTGTATCCTCCTGGCAGGGCCTGTATCCTCCTGGCAGGGCCTTTATCCTCCTGGCAGGGCCTGTATCCTCCTGGCAGGGCCTTTATCCTCCTGGCAGGGCCTGTTTCCTCCTGGCAGGGCCTTTATCCTCCTGGCAGGGCCTGTATCCTCCTGGCAGGGCCTGTATCCTCCTGGCAGGGCCTGTGAGGACTGAGCTAGGAGATCTCTGAAGTGAACCCACAAGCACCTTATCCTCTAATAGAACGTTCTGCTGTCATTTCCTCTGATGTGATTGGTCTCCCTGGAGGAGATCGGCATGTCCTCAAAGCCCGCTGTCCGTGTGGAGCTTCCTACGTTTGGTGAAACCAAGGGATGTGACAGAAGTTTTGAATTTCATTGAACAGAAGGAAAACCTCCTGACACTGAGATCTGCTTCTGATCCAAGCTGATTGTTATGTGTGTGTGTGTATGTGTGTGTGTATGTGTGTGTGTGTGTGTGTGCGTGCGTGTGCGTGTGCGTGCGCGTGCGTGTGTGCGTGTTTTTGCGTGTCCGTGCGCATCTGCATTTGGAGTTTTTGGAGTAGGAGGAAGTTTCCCCTGATTGGTGTTAGAATCCCCCACCGAAGAAGCTGCCTGCGTTAGAGAGGATGAAGAACAGAGAGGATGAAGAACAGAGAGGAAGAAGAACAGAGAGGAAGAAGAACAGAGAGGATGAAGAACAGAGAGGAAGAAGAACAGAGAGGATGAAGAACAGAAAGGATGAAGAACAGAGAGGATGAAGAACAGAGAGGAAGAAGAACAGAGAGGATGAAGAACAGAAAGGATGAAGAACAGAGAGGATGAAGAACAGAGAGGATGAAGAACAGAGAGGATGAAGAACAGAGAGGAAGAAGAACAGAGAGGATGAAGAACAGAGATTAAACAGAATGATTTAGTGAGGCAGGGAATACACTGAGGAGCCACAGAACTTCTCTGTCTCACTGTTTTACAATCTGTTTCTTTGTCTTAGTCTCGCAGTCTCTCTGTCTCTCTCTCTATCGCAGTCTCTCTGTCTCTCTCTCTATCGCAGTCTCTCTCTCTCTCTATCGCAGTCTCTCTCTCTCTCTATCGCAGTCTCTCTCTCTCTCTATCGCAGTCTCTCTCTCTCTCTATCGCAGTCTCTCTCTCTCTCTCTCTCTCTCTATCGCAGTCTCTCTCTCTCTCTCTCTCTATCGCAGTCTCTCTCTCTCTCTATCGCAGTCTCTCTCTCTCTCTATCGCAGTCTCTCTCTCTCTCTATCGCAGTCTCTCTCTCTCTCTCTCTCTCTCTCTCTCTCTCTCTCTCTCTCTCTCTCTCTCTCTCTCTCTCTCTCTCTCTCTCTCTCTCTCTCTCTCTCTCTCTCTCTCTCTCTCTCTCTCTCTCTCTCTCTCTCTGTGTCTCTCTGTCTCTCTGTCTTTCTCTCTCTCTCTGTGTCTCTCTGTCTCTCTGTCTTTCTCTCTCTCTCTGTCTCTCTCTCTCTCTCTCTCTCTCTCTCCCTCTTTCTGTCTCTCAGTCAATTCAGTTTCAATTTAAGGGCTTTATTAGCTTGGGAAACATATATTACCAATATTGACAAAGCAGAAAGAGAAATAGATCACAAATAGACTCACATAATAAAATAGTGAAATAAACAATAAAATTAACAGTAAACATTACACATACAGAAGTTTCAAAACAATAAATACATTTCAAATGTCATATTATATATATATACGGTGTTGTAACGATGTGCAAATAGTTAAAGTACAAATGGGAAAATAAATAAACAGAAATATGGGTTGAATTTACAATGGTGTGTGTTCTTCACTGGTTGCCCTTTTCTTGAGGCAACAGGTCACAAATCTTGCTGCTGTGATGGCACACTGTGGAATTTCACCCAGTAGATATGGGAGTTTATCAAAATTGGGTTTGTTTCAGAATTCTTTGTGGATCTGTGTAATCTGAGGGAAATATGTCTCTCTAATATGGTCATACATTGGGCAGGAGGTTAGGAAGTGCAGCTCAGTTTCCACCTCATTTTGTGGGCAGTGTGCACATAGCCTGTCTTCTCTTGAGAGCCATGTCTGTCTACGGCGGCCTTTCTCAATAGCAAGGCTATGCTCACTGAGTCTGTACATAGTCAAATCTAGTCAAAGTTTGGGTCAGTCACAGTGGTCAGGTATTCTGCCGCTGTGTACTCCCTGTTTAGGGCCAAATAGCATTCTAGTTTGCTCTGTTTTTTAGTTTATTTTTCCCAAGGTGTCAAGTAATTATCTTTTTGTTTTCTCATGATTTGGTTGGGTCTAATTGTGCTGCTGTCCTGGGGCTCTGTAGGGTGTGTTTGTGTTTGTGAACAGAGCCCCAGGACCAGTTTGCTTAGGGGACTCTTCTCCAGGTTCATCTCTCTGTAGGTGATGGCTTTGTTATGGAAGGTTTGGGAATCGCTTCCTTTCAGGTGGTTGTAGAATTGAGCGGCTCTTTTCTGGATTTTGATCATTAGCGGTTATCGGCCTAATTCTGCTCTGCATGCATTATTTGGTGTTCTGCGTTGTACACGGGGGATATTTTTGCAGAATTCTGCATGCAGAGTCTCAATTTGGTGTTTGTCCCATTTTGTGAATTCTTGGTTGTTGAGCGGACCCCAGACCTCACAACCATAAAGGGCAATGGGTTCTATAATAGATTTTTAGCCAAATCCTAATTGGCATGTCGAATTGTATGTTTCTTTTGATGGCACAGAAGGCCCTTCTTGCCTTGTCACTCAGCTCATTCACAACTTTGTGGAAGTTACCTGTGGTGCTGATGTTTAGGCAGAGGTATGTATAGTTTTTTTGTGCTCTAAGACAATTGGTGTCTAGATGGAATTTGTATTTGTTGTCCTGGTGACTGGACCATTTTTGTCTAAGTGAGATTTACTGTCAGGGCCCAGGTCTGTCAGGGCCCAGGTCTGACAGAATCTGTGCAGTAGATCTAGGTGCTGCTGTAGGCCATTTTGGATAGATAATTCTTCTTGTTGTTGTTTGTTCAGTGTGTTCCAATTTTCCCAGAAGTGGTTAGAGTCTATGGATTCTTCAATTACATTGAGCTGATTTCTGACGAGCTGTTCCTTCTTTTTCCGTAGTGTATTTCTGTATTGTTTTAGTGATTCACCATAGTGAAGGAATAGACTCTGGTTTTCTGGGTCTCTGTGTTTTTGCTTGGACAGGTTTCTCAGTTTCTTTCTTATGTGTTTGCATTCTTCATCAAACCATTTGTCTTGTTGTTCATTTTCTTCAGGTTTTCTGTTTGAAATGTTTAGATTTGATTGGGAAGCTGAGGTCAAATATACTGTTAAGATTTTCTACTGCCAAGTTTACACCTTCACTGTTACAGTGGAACGTTTTACCCAGGAAATTGTCTAAAAGGGATTGAATTTGTTGTTGCCTAATTGTTTTTTGGTAGGTTTCCAAACTTTATTCCTTCCAACTATAGCATTTCTTAACCTTTCTGATCTCCCCATCCCGGATCCGGGTTCGTGAATACAGACTCAAGCTCATTACCATAACGCAACGTTAACTATTCATGAAAATCGCAAATGAAATGAAATAAATATGCTAGCTCTCAAGCTTAGCCTTTTGTTAACAACACTGTCATCTCAGATTTTCAAAATATGATTCTCAACCATTGCAAAACAAGCATTTGTGTAACAGTATTGATGGCTAACGTAGCATTTAGCATTAGCATTCAGCTGGCAACATTTACACAAAAAAACAGAAAAGCATTCAAAAAAATCATTTACCTTTGAAGAACTTCAGATGTTTTCAATGAGGAGACTCTCAGATAGCAAATGTTCAGTTTTTCCTGAAAGATTATTTGTTTAGGACAAATCGCTCCGTTTTCTGCGTCACGTTTAGCTATGAAAAAACCCCTGTATCCAGGATTGTGTAAATCTATCAGCAAGCTCATTAGCATAACACAACGTTAACTATTTATGAAAATCGCAAATGAAATGAAATAAATATGCCATCTCTCAAGCTTAGCCTTTTGTAAACAACAATGTCATCTCAGATTTTCAAAATATGCTTCTCAACCATAGGAAAACAATAATTTGTGTAAAAGTAGCTAGCTAGAGTTAGCATTTCGCGTTAGCATTTAGCGTTAGCATTAGCGTTAGCATCCAGCACGCAACATTAACAAAAACATAAAAGCCTTCAAATAAAATCATTTACCTTTGAAGAACTTCTGATGTTTTCAATGAGGATACTCTCAGTTAGATAGCAGATGCTCAGTTTTTCCAAAAAGATTCCTTGTGTATTAGAAATAGCTCCGTTTTATACATCACATTTGGCTACCAAAAAAAATCCATAAATTCAGTCCTCAAAACGCAAACTTTTTTCCAAATTAACTCCATAATATCGACAGAAAACATGGCAAACGTTGTTTAGAATCAATCATCAAGGTGTTTTTCACATATCTCTTCATTGATACATCGTTCTTGGACACATGCTTTCTCCCCTGAATCAAATGGTAAAGTGGAAGCAGCTGGCAATTGCGCACCGAATTCGACGCAGGACACCAGGCGGACACTTGGAAAATGTAGTCTCTTATGGTCAATCTTCCAATGATATGCCTACAAATACGTCACAATGCTGCTAAGACCTTGGGCGAACGACAGAAAGTGTAGGCTCATTCGTTGCGCAATCACAGCCATATAAGGAGAGAATGGAAAACAGAGCTTCAGAAATTCTGCTAATTCCTGGGTGATGCATCATCTTGGTTTCGCCTGTAGAATGAGTTCTGGGGCACTTACAGACAAAATCTTTGCAGATTCTGAAACTTCAGAGTGTTTTCTTTCCAAAACTGTCAAGAATATGCATAGTCGAGCATCTTTTCGTGACAAAATATCGCGCTTAAAACGGGAACGTTTTTTATCCAAAAATGAAATAGCGCCCCTAGAGCTCTAAGAGGTTTTAATATTATTCAGTTCCTTTGGCTTTGATGCCTCATGATTGAGCTCTGTTCAAGTAGACTGTGATTTTGCTGTGGTCTGATAGGGGTGTCAGTGGGCTGACTGTGAACGCTCTGAGAGACTCTGGGTTGAGGTCAGTGATAAAGTAGTCTACATTACTACTGCCAAAGGGATGAGCTATAGGTGAACCTACGGTAGGAGTCCCCTTGAAGCCTATTGACTATGTACATACCCAGGATGTAACAGAGCTATAGGTGTACCTACTATAGGTGTCCCCTCGAAGCCTACCATTGACTATGTACATACCCAGGATGTAACAGAGCTGTAGGTGTACCTACCATAGGAGTCTCCTCAAAGCCTATTGACTATGTACAGACCCAGCGTCCGACAGAGCTGCAGGAGTTGTGACCCGTTTTTGTTGGTTATGTTGTCATAGTTGTGCCTAGGGGGGCATATGGGGGAGGGAATGCTGTCACCTGCAGGCAGGTGTTTGTCCCCCTGTGTGCTGAGGGTGTCTCTGTCTAGTTTCTCTTGCTTTCTCTCTCTTGCTGCTCATTCATGTGTGTGTGTGTGTGTGCGCGTGCGCGTGTGTGTGTGTGTGTGTGTGTGTGTGTGTGTGTGTGTGTGT
>NC_048568.1:43885554-43938054 GCF_013265735.2 Oncorhynchus mykiss | reverse complement strand
AGACTTTATAATACAATATATCATAGACTTTATAATACAATCTATCTAATACTTAATAATACAATATATCTAATACTTTATAATACACTATATCTAATACTTTATAATACAATATATCTAATACTTTATAATACAATATATCATAGACTTTATAATACAATATATCATAGACTTTATAATACAATATATCATAGACTTTATAATACAATATATCATAGACTTTATAATACAATATATCATAGACTTTATAATACAATATATCTAATACTTTATAATACAATATATCTAATACTTTATAATACAATATATCATAGACTTTATAATACAATACATCATAGACTTTATAATACAATACATCATAGACTTTATAATACAATACATCATAGACTTTATAATACAATATATCATAGACTTTATAATACAATATATCATAGACTTTATAATACAATATATCATAGACTTTATAATACAATATATCATAGACTTTATAATACAATATATCATAGACTTTATAATACAATATATCATAGACTTTATAATACAATATATCATAGACTTTATAATACAATATATCTAATACTTTATAATACAATACATCATAGACTTTATAATACAATATATCATAGACTTTATAATACAATATATCATAGACTTTATAATACAATATATCATAGACTTTATAATACAATATATCATAGACTTTATAATACAATATTCTAAGACTTTATAGTACAGCATATCATAGACTTTATAATATAATACAGCATACAATTTAGCAGATTAACACTGAAGTGATAAATGAGCAGATGATGATGTGCAAGTAGAGATACTGGTGTGCAAAAGAGCAGAAAAGTAAATAAAAACAATTTGGTGATGAGGTGGGTAGATTGGGTGGGCTATTTACAGATTGACTATGTACAGCTGCAGGGATCAGTTAGCTGCTCAGATAGCTGATGTTTAAAGTTGGTGAGGGAAATAAAAGTCTCGCGATTTTTGCAATTTGTTCCAGTCACTGGCAGAAGAGAACTGAAAGGAAAGGTGGCCAAAGGAGGAGTTGGCTTTGGGGATGTCCAGTAAGATATAGCTGCTGGAGCGCGTGCTACGGGTGGGTGTTGCGTGACCAGTGAACTGAGATAAGGCGGAGCTTTACCTAGCATAGACTTATAGATTACCTAGATCCAGTGGGTCTGGCGACGAATATGTAGCGAGGGCCAGCCGACTAGAGCATACAGGTCGCAGTGGTGGGTGGTATAAGGTGATTTGGTAACAAAATGGGTGGCACTGTGATAGACTGCATCCAGTTTGCTGAGCAGAGTATTGGAAGAAATTTTGTAGATGACATCGCAGAAGTCGAGGATCGGTAGGATAGTCAGTTTTACTAGGGTAAGTTTGGCGACGTGAGTGAAGGAGGCTTTGTTGCGAAATAGAAAGCCGATTCTAGATTTGATTTTGGATTGGAGATGTTTAATATAAGTCTGGAAGGAGAGTTTACAGCCTAACCAGACACCTAGGTATTTATAGTTGTCCACATATTCTAAGTCAGAACAGTCCAGAGCAGTGATGCTAGTCGGGCGTGCGGGTGCAGGCAGTGAACGGTTGAAAAGCATGCATTTAGTTTTACTAGCGTTTAAGAGCAGTTGGAGGCCATGGAAGTAGTGTTGTATGGCATTGAAGCTCGTTTGGAGGTTTGTTAACACAGTGTCCAAGGAATGGCCAGAAGTATACAGAATGGTGTCGTCTGTGTAGAGGTGGTCAGGGAATCGCCCGCAGCAAGAGCGACATCATTGATGTATACAGAGAAAAGAGTCGGCCCGAGAATTGAACCCTGTGGTACCCCCATAGAGACTGCCAGAGGTCCGGACAACAGGCCCTCCGATTTGACACCCTGAACTCTATCTGAGAAGTAGTTGGTGAACCAGGCAAGGCAGTCATTAGAAAAACCGAGGCTACTGAGTCTGCCGATAAGATTAAGGTGATTGACAGAATCGAAAGCCTTGGCCAGGTCGATGAAGACGGCTGCACAAGACTGACTTTTATCAATGGCGGTTATGAAATTGTTTAGTACCTTGAGCGTGGCTGAGGTGCACCCGTGACCGGCTCGGAAACCGGATTGCACAGCGGAGAAGGTACAGTGGGATTCGAAATGGTCAGTGATCTGTTTGTAAACTTGGCTTTCGAAGATGTTAGATCGGCAGGGCAGGATGGATATAGATCTGTAACAGTTTGGGTCTAGAGGCTGGGCAGGGCAGGATGGATATAGGTCTCTAACAGTTTGGGTCTAGAGGCTGGGCAGGGCAGGATGGATATAGGTCTCTAACAGTTTGGGTCTAGAGGCTGGGCAGGGCAGGGCAGGATGGATATAGATCTGTAACAGTTTGGGTCTAGAGGCTGGGCAGGGCAGGGCAGGATGGATATAGATCTGTAACAGTTTGGGTCTAGAGGCTGGGCAGGGCAGGGCAGGATGGATATAGATCTGTAACAGTTTGGGTCTAGAGGCTGGGCAGGGCAGGGCAGGATGGATATAGGTCTCTAACAGTTTGGGTCTAGAGGCTGGGCAGGGCAGGGCAGGATGGATATAGATCTGTAACAGTTTGGGTCTAGAGGCTGGGCAGGGCAGGGCAGGATGGATATAGATCTGTAACAGTTTGGGTCTAGAGGCTGGGCAGGGCAGGATGGATATAGGTCTCTAACAGTTTGGGTCTAGAGGCTGGGCAGGGCAGGATGGATATAGGTCTCTAACAGTTTGGGTCTAGAGGCTGGGCAGGGCAGGGCAGGATGGATATAGATCTGTAACAGTTTGGGTCTAGAGGCTGGGCAGGGCAGGGCAGGATGGATATAGATCTGTAACAGTTTGGGTCTAGAGGCTGGGCAGGGCAGGGCAGGATGGATATAGATCTGTAACAGTTTGGGTCTAGAGGCTGGGCAGGGCAGGATGGATATAGATCTGTAACAGTTTGGGTCTAGAGGCTGGGCAGGGCAGGGCAGGATGGATATAGATCTGTAACAGTTTGGGTCTAGAGGCTGGGCAGGGCAGGATGGATATAGATCTCTAACAGTTTGGGTCTAGAGGCTGGGCAGGGCAGGGCAGGATGGATATAGGTCTCTAACAGTTTGGGTCTAGAGGCTGGGCAGGGCAGGGCAGGATGGATATAGATCTGTAACAGTTTGGGTCTAGAGGCTGGGCAGGGCAGGGCAGGATGGATATAGATCTGTAACAGTTTGGGTCTAGAGGCTGGGCAGGGCAGGATGGATATAGATCTGTAACAGTTTGGGTCTAGAGGCTGGGCAGGGCAGGATGGATATAGATCTGTAACAGTTTGGGTCTAGAGGCTGGGCAGGGCAGGGCAGGATGGATATAGATCTGTAACAGTTTGGGTCTAGAGGCTGGGCAGGGCAGGATGGATATAGGTCTCTAACAGTTTGGGTCTAGAGGCTGGGCAGGGCAGGATGGATATAGGTCTGTAACAGTTTGGGTCTAGAGGCTGGGCAGGGCAGGATGGATATAGGTCTCTAACAGTTTGGGTCTAGAGGCTGGGCAGGGCAGGATGGATATAGGTCTCTAACAGTTTGGGTCTAGAGGCTGGGTAGGGCAGGGCAGGATGGATATAGGTCTCTAACAGTTTGGGTCTAGAGGCTGGGCAGGGCAGGGCAGGATGGATATAGGTCTCTAACAGTTTGGGTCTAGAGGCTGGGCAGGGCAGGGCAGGATGGATATAGGTCTGTAACAGTTTGGGTCCAGGGTGTCACCCTCTTTGAAGAGGGGGATGACCGCGGCAGGTTTTGCAGCTCTTTCAGAACATCTGCTATCTGGATTTGGGTGAAGGAGAAGCTGGGGAGGCTTGGGCGAGTAGCTGGGGGAGGCGAGTAGCTGGGGGAGGCTTGGGCGAGTAGCTGCGGGGGGGCGGAGCTGTTGGCCAGGGTTGGAGTAGCCAGGAGGAAGGCAAGGCCAGCCGTAGAGAAATGCTTATTGAAATGTTCGATTTTCATGGATTTATCGGTGGTGACCGTGTTACCTAGCCTCAGTGCAGTGGGCAGCTGGGAGGAGGTGCTCTTGTTCTCCATGGACTTTACAGTATCCCAGAACTTTTTGGAGTTAGAGCTACAGGATGCAAATTTCTGCTTGAAAAAGCTAGCCTTTGCTTTCCTGACTGACTGTGTGTATTGGTTCCTGACTTCCCTGAACAATTTCATATCACGGGAACTATTCGATGCTATTGAGTTTGAGTTTATTTGTATTTTTACAGGGACAGTGCACATTAATCAACGTTTCAGTAAAAGTGCCGGTTTTAGCCAGCCGGCTAATTTTCAACCGCAGTCCCTGGGCAGGTTATTAAAAACAAATTGCAGTCCGCCACAGGATGCTTTTGTGCTGGTCAAGGGCAGTGAACCAAGGGCTATATCTGTTCTTAGTTCTGCATTTTTTGAACGGGGCATGCTTATCTAAGATGGTGAGGAAATTACTTTTAAAGAACGACCAGGCATCCTCGACTGACGTGATGAGGTCAATATCCTTCCAGGATACCTGAGCCAGGTCGATTATAAAGGCCTGCTCGCAGAAGTGTTTTAGGGAGCGTTTGACAGTGATGAGGGGTGGTCGTTTGACCGCGGACCCATAGCGGATAGAGGCAATGAGGCAGTGATCGCTGAGATCCTGATTGAAAACAGCAGAGGTGTATTTGGAATGCAAGTTGATCAGGATAATGTCTGTGAGGGTGCCCATGTTTACGGATTTAGGGTTGTACTTGGTGGGTTCCTTGATGATTTGTGTGAGATTGAGGGCATCTAGCTTAGATTGTAGGACCGCCGTGGTGTTAAAAATATCCCAGTTTAGGTCACCCAACAGAACGAACTCTGAAGCTAGATGGGTGACGATCGATTCACAAATGGTGTCCAGGGCACAGCTGGGAGCAGAGGGGGGGTCGATAACAGGCGGCAACAGTGAGAGACTTATTTCTGGAGAGATTCATTTTTAAAATTGGACGTTTGAACTGTATAGACTCTGCAGTAGATTGCAACTCCTCCCCCTTTGGCAGTTCTATCTTGACGGAAAATGTTGTAGTTGGGTATGGAAATCTCAGAATTGTTGGTGGCTTTCCTATGCTAGGATTCAGACCCGTAAGGACATTAGGGTTGGTGGAGTGTGCTAAAGCAGTGAGTAAAACACACTTAGGGAGGAGGCTTCTGATGTTTAACATGCATGAAACCAAGGCTTTTTCGATCACAGAAGTCAACACGCAGGACCTGGTTTTACCTCCACATCACCTGAGGAACAGAGGAGGAGTAGGATGTGGGTATGGCTAAAGGCTATCAAAACTGGTCGCCTAGTCGGACAAAGAATTAAAGGAGCAGATATCTGGGCGTGGTGGAATAGATTCAGGGCATAATGTGCAGACAGGGGTATGGTGGGGTGCGGGTACAGCGGAGGTAAGTCCAGGCACTGAGTGATGATAAGAGAGGTTGTATCTCTGGACATGCTGGTTATAATGGGTGAGGTCACCACATGTGTGGGAGATGGAACAAAGGAGGTGTCAGAAGAGGTATGATGAGTGGAACTAGGGGCTCCATTGTAAACTAAAACAATAATAACTAACCTTAACAACAGTATACAAGGCATATTGACATTTGAGAGAGACATACATCGAGGCATAAAGTAATCACAGGTGTTGATTGGGAGAGCTAGCTAAGACAACAACGGGTAAGACAACAACAGCTAATCAGCCAAAACAACAACAGCAGGTCAAATGGAGATGAATGGGCAGAGTGGGTCGGTTAACTACACACAGAGCCTGACCAGACTACATGACGTTATAGACCAGACTACATGACATTATAGACCACACTACATTATAGACCAGACTACATTATAGACCAGACTACATTATAGACCACACTACATTATAGACCAGACTACATTATAGACCAGACTACATTATAGACCAGACTACATTATAGACCAGACTACATTATAGACCAGACTACATTATAGACCAGACTACATTATAGACCAGACTACATTATAGACCAGACTACATTATAGACCAGACTACATGACATTATAGACCAGACTACATTATAGACCAGACTACATTATAGACCAGACTACATTATAGACCAGACTACATGACATTATAGACCAGACTACATTATAGACCAGACTACATTATAGACCAGACTACATTATAGACCAGACTACATTATAGACCAGACTACATTATAGACCAGACTACATTATAGACAGACTACATTATAGACCAGACTACATTATAGACCAGACTACATTATAGACCAGACTACATTATAGACCAGACTACATTATAGACCAGACTACATGACATTTTAGACCAGACTACATTATAGACCACACTACATTATAGACCAGACTACATTATAGACCAGACTACATTATAGACCAGACTACATTATAGACCAGACATTATAGACCAGACTACATGACATTATAGACCAGATATTTTCAGTCAACAGAAACTCTTCTTCCCACTGGATGACTGCTGTTCAGGTATGAAAACAAGAAAAACGTACTGTGGACGGTTTTAGTAAATACCACGTCATCGTTCTCCATCAGCCGGTGTGCTTCAATAGGACCAAGTGGAAAGAGTCACTCTCAATGTGCTCCCATTTGGAATGATAGTGCAGTGTACAATACACTGCTGAAATATCTGGGTTATAATATAACAATATATTCCACTCGTTATCTGAATTTCATTGATACACTATAAGCTGACGAATTTCAAAGCAGAGAGACAGGCGATACCGTAAGTCACGTAGAAAAGGTGATCTTGTACCATGTTGCATGTGGAATAAATGGCCTACAACACTGCGCTATGTTTTGTACAGTAGCCTAGTAGCCTACTGCTTTACAACACTGTGCTATGTTTTGTACAGTAGCCTACTGCTTTACAACACTGTGCTATGTTTTGTACAGTAGCCTAGTAGCCTACTGCTTTACAACACTGTGCTACGTTTTGTACAGTAGCCTAGTAGCCTACTGCTTTACAACACTGTGCTATGTGTTGTACAGTAGCCTAGTAGCCTACTGCTTTACAACACTGTGCTATGTTTTGTACAGTAGCCTAGTAGCCTACTGCTGTACAACACTGTGCTATGTTTTGTACAGTAGCCTACTGCTTTACAACACTGTGCTACATTTTGTACAGTAGCCTACTGCTTTACAACACTGTGCTAGGTTTTGTAGAGTAGCCTAGTAGCCTACTGCTTTACAACACTGCTACGTTTTGTACAGTAGCCTACTGCTTTACAACACTGTGCTACATTTTGTACAGTAGCCTACTGCTTTACAACACTGTGCTATGTGTTGTACAGTAGCCTAGTAGCCTACTGCTTTACAACACTGTGCTACGTTTTGTAGAGTAGCCTACTGCTTTACAACACTGTGCTACGTTTTGTACAGTAGCCTACTGCTTTACAACACTGTGCTACGTTTTGTAGAGTAGCCTAGTAGCCTACTGCTTTACAACACTGTGCTACGTTTTGTACAGTAGCCTACTGCTTTACAACACTGTGCTACGTTTTGTACAGTAGCCTACTGCTTTACAACACTGTGCTATGTTTTGTACAGTAGCCTACTGCTTTACAACACTGTGCTACGTTTTGTAGAGTAGCCTAGTAGCCTACTGCTTTACAACACTGTGCTACATTTTGTACAGTAGCCTACTGCTTTACAACACTGTGCTATGTTTTGTACAGTAGCCTACTGCTTTACAACACTGTGCTACATTTTGTACAGTAGCCTACTGCTTTACAACACTGTGCTAGGTTTTGTAGAGTAGCCTAGTAGCCTACTGCTTTACAACACTGCTACGTTTTGTACAGTAGCCTAGTAGCCTACTGCTTTACAACACTGTGCTACGTTTTGTACAGTAGCCTACTGCTTTACAACACTGTGCTATGTTTTGTACAGTAGCCTACTGCTTTACAACACTGTGCTACGTTTTGTACAGTAGCCTACTGCTTTACAACACTGTGCTACGTTTTGTAGAGTAGCCTAGTAGCCTACTGCTTTACAACACTGCTACGTTTTGTACAGTAGCCTAGTAGCCTACTGCTTTACAACACTGTGCTACGTTTTGTACAGTAGCCTACTGCTTTACAACACTGTGCTATGTTTTGTACAGTAGCCTAGTAGCCTACTGCTTTACAACACTGTGCTACATTTTGTACAGTAGCCTACTGCTTTACAACACTGTGCTATGTTTTGTACAGTAGCCTACTGCTTTACAACACTGTGCTACGTTTTGTACAGTAGCCTACTGCTTTACAACACTGTGCTATGTTTTGTACAGTAGCCTACTGCTTTACAACACTGTGCTACGTTTTGTAGAGTAGCCTAGTAGCCTACTGCTTTACAACACTGTGCTATGTTTTGTACAGTAGCCTACTGCTTTACAACACTGTGCTACGTTTAGTACAGTAGCCTAGTAGCCTACTGCTTTACAACACTGCGCTACGTTTAGTACAGTAGCCTAGTAGCCTACTGCTTTACAACACTGTGCTATGTTTTGTACAGTAGCCTACTGCTTTACAACACTGTGCTAGGTTTGTACAGTAGCCTACTGCTTTACAACACTGTGCTAGGTTTGTACAGTAGCCTACTGCTTTACAACACTGTGCAGGTTTTGTACAGTAGCCCACTGCTTTACAACACTGTGCTACGTTTTGTACAGTAGCCTAGTAGCCTACTGCTTTACAACACTGTGCTATGTTTTGTACAGTAGCCTAGTAGCCTACTGCTTTACAACACTGTGCTATGTTTTGTACAGTAGCCTACTGCTTTACAACACTGTGCTACGTTTTGTACAGTAGCCTAGTAGCCTACTGCTTTACAACACTGTGCTACATTTTGTACAGTAGCCTAGTAGCCTACTGCTTTACAACACTGTGCTACGTTTTGTACAGTAGCCTAGTAGCCTACTGCTTTACAACACTGTGCTACGTTTTGTACAGTAGCCTACTGCTTTACAACACTGTGCTACGTTTTGTACAGTAGCCTAGTAGCCTACTGCTTTACAACACTGTGCTACGTTTTGTACAGTAGCCTAGTAGCCTACTGCTTTACAACACTGTGCTATGTTTTGTACAGTAGCCTACTGCTTTACAACACTGTGCTACATTTTGTACAGTAGCCTAGTAGCCTACTGCTTTACAACACTGTGCTACGTTTAGTACAGTAGCCTAGTAGCCTACTGCTTTACAACACTGTGCTATGTTTTGTACAGTAGCCTAGTAGCCTACTGCTTTACAACACTGCGCTATGTTTTGTACAGTAGCCTAGTAGCCTACTGCTTTACAACACTGTGCTACGTTTTGTACAGTAGCCTAGTAGCCTACTGCTTTACAACACTGTGCTACGTTTTGTACAGTAGCCTAGTAGCCTACTGCTTTACAACACTGCGCTATGTTTTGTACAGTAGCCTAGTAGCCTACTGCTTTACAACACTGTGCTACATTTTGTACAGTAGCCTACTGCTTTACAACACTGTGCTACGTTTAGTACAGTAGCCTACTGCTTTACAACACTGTGCTACGTTTTGTACAGTAGCCTAGTAGCCTACTGCTTTACAACACTGTGCTAGGTTTTGTACAGTAGCCTAGTAGCCTACTGCTTTACAACACTGTGCTATGTTTTGTACAGTAGCCTAGTAGCCTACTGCTTTACAACACCCTCATTTCTGATGATTTGTCCTACGTATGTACTTTATAAGGATAATGAAACTGTAAGACACATTTTAACATGCAACACACAACCTGCCATTGGATAAAAACATATTTAAAACATGTGTATGTCAAGTTATAGTGAAACTGGCTGGCTCACTGGAATGGAACATTATATTACCATCTACTATCGTTTCTGTTCAGCACTTCAAAAAGAACAGAAATGTGTAGCTTGTATTTTTTTGCTATTGGAATAAACACTAGTTAAAATGACTAACTGGTGAGCCGTTATCTAATGCATTTGGGGAGGAAACTAAATGCGCTCATGATATTTCATGGAAAACTTTGATTTGCATGAATGACTCAAGAGTGAAAGATATGTGTGAAACCCCAATTAATGGACAATTAAAAGTCCTGAACATATGATAGGGGGCATTAAACGTGTTATCAGTTTAGAGTTTTGTCCTTAAAATTGAGAAAATATACCACTTACATCTGAGAGATTTGCCAAAGTGATTGTTTAGTATCAGACCTTTTCAGTAAAACATCCTTTGAGCATCTGATGACTGACTGACTGACTGGCTGACTGACTGACTTACTGTCTGACTGACTGGCTGACTGACTGATTGGCTGACTGATTGACTGATTGGCTGACTGATTGGCTGACTGATTGGCTGCCTGATTGGCGGCCTGACTGATTGGCTGACTGATTGGCTGACTGATTGGCTGCCTGATTGGCTGCCTGACTGATTGACTGACTGATTGGCTGACTGATTGGCTGCCTGACTGGCTAACTGATTGACTGACTGGCTGATAGACTGACTGACTGACTGAGTGGCTGACTGACTGACTGGCTGTCTGACTGACTGTCTGACTGGCTGACTGACTGACTGACTGGCTGACTGGCTGACTGGCTGTCTGACTGACTGACTGGCTAACTGATTGACTGACTGGCTGATCGACTGACTGACTGATTGGCTGACTGGCTGACTGATTGGCTGACTGATTGGCTGACTGATTGACTGGCTGACTGACTGGCTGACTGACTGGCTGACTGATTGGCTGACTGATTGGCTGACTGATTGGCTGACTGATGGGGAATTCCCCTAGACTGTAACTGATTCTGGTTTATAATGATATTATGTCCATCTGCAACAGAGACAGAGGACCAGAAACAGAGGCCAAGAGACAGTGGACCAGAGGACCAGTCCAGAGGGCAAGAGGACCAGAGACAGAGGACCAAACTAGAGGGCCCAAGACAGAGGGCCAGGAACAGAGGACCAGAGACAGACGACCAGAGACAGTCTGTCGTCTGTCTTTGTGTTTCCCGGTTCTGACGCTGTTCCTGTCCTGTTGCCTGTCCGTTCCTAATTAAACGTCAACTCCCCTTAACAGGTTCTCTACTACAGCGTCGGTCCTTACGATAGGAAATCATTTTGGAGCCACACTGATGAGTGACCACAGTGATGAGCTGCTACTGAACACTGTTTTAGCTGAGTGAACACAGTGAGGAGCTACTACTGGCCACTGTTTTAGCTGAGTGACCACAGTGAGGAGCTGCTACTGGCCACTGTTTTAGCTGAGTGAACACAGTGAGGAGCTGCTACTGGCCACTGTTTTAGCTGAGTGACCACAGTGATGAGCTGCTACTGGTCACTGTTTTAGCTGAGTGAACACAGTGAGGAGCTGCTACTGGCCACTGTTTTAGCTGAGTGACCACAGTGATGAGCTGCTACTGGCCACTGTTTTAGCTGAGTGACCATAGTGAGGAGCTGCTACTGGCCACTGTTTTAGCTGAGTCACCTTAGTGAGGAGCTACTACTGGCCACTGTTTTAGCTGAGTGACCACAGTGAGGAGCTGCTACTGGGCAACGACTCTTTTCTCTCTCTCCCTAGAGAGCGACAGAGAGGGAGATATAAGGAGGGAAAGAGAGAGAGAGAATATCCGAGGGATAAAGATGCTCTCTCCTCCAGTAAACACAGGAGAGGAGAATGATTCATTTATAAAGCAGACTTTCAAAACCAGGTGCTTTAAAGTGGATAGAGACAGTGAGAGAGTGAGGTGTGTGTGTGTGTGTGTGTGTGTGTGTGTGTGTGTGTGTGTGTGTGTGTGTGTGTGTGTGGTGTGTGTGTATATATATATACATATATATAAGGACGGTAACTTGGACAGTAGGGCAGAGGGCCAAGATAGAGGCATTGTTCCAAAGATGAGCTCACCTCCGGGTAACACCAAGGGAGGGAGGGACTGACCGGAGCAGACCTGCCCAGAACAGACCTCTCTCAGTGGGGGAGAGAGGAGCATGGCCCTGCCTCACTGACCACTTAGACTGCCAGAAAAATGTAGGAAGGGAGGACAGGGGGGGACAGGGGAGGACAGGGGGGGACAGGGGAGGACAGGGGAGGACAGGGGAGGACAGGGGGGGACAGGGGAGGACAGGGGAGGACAGGGGGGGACAGGGGAAGACAGGGGGGGACAGGGGAGGACAGGGGGGGACAGGGGAGGACAGGTGGGGACAGGGGAGGACAGGGGAGGACAGGGGGAGGACAGGGGAGGACAGGGGAAGACAGGGGAGGACAGGGGGGGACAGGGGAGGACAGGGGGGGACAGGGGAAGACAAGGGAGGACAGGGGGGGACAGGGGAGGACAGGGGCGGACAGTGGGGGACAGGGGAGGGGAGAAGCAGAACAATACATATGTTAGATATGTGCCCCAGCAATTTCACAAAGGATGACCGACAACCAGGCAAGTTTCACAATGAACAATACTGTATTTGCAAAGGTCCACTCAGAAAGAAAGGGTTTGAAAAGGCTTATTTGGTTGTCCCCATAGGATAACCCTTTTGTGTTCCAGATAGAACCTTTTTGTGTTCCAGATAGAACCCTTTTGTGTTCCAGATAGAACCCTTTTGGGTTCCATGTTGAACCCTCTGTGGAAAGGGTTCAACATGGAACCTAACAGAGGGTTCTATATGGAACCCAAAAGGGTTTTCCTATGGGGACAGCCACAGAGCCCTTTTAGGTTTTAGATAGTTCCAACACTGCTATTTCTTAAAAATGGTTGTCCAAAAATGTGCAATGTCTCTTTAAAAGTATCGTCTCAAACAATAGTAACTCCTAAAAAAAAGCCTCTTGCCGTAAAATCCATCAATCAACATGTCTCATACTTTCCAACAGTCAAAACTCATTCATTTGTATCCTCGGTAGTCGAGTCTGTCTGTAGTCGAGTCAGGTAGGTATCAGTGTTAGTATTGGAGTCAGGTAGGTATCAGTGTTAGCATTGGAGTCTGGTAGGTATCAGTGTTAGTATTGGAGTCAGGTAGGTATCAGTGTTAGTATTGGAGTCTGGTAGATATCAGTGTTAGTATTGGAGTCTGGTAGGTATCAGTGTTAGTATTGGAGTCTGGTAGGTACTGTATCAGTGTTAGTATTGTAGTCAGGTAGATATCAGTGTTAGTATTGGAGTCAGATAGATATCAGTGTTAGTATTGAAGTCTGGTAGGTATCAGTGTTAGTATTGGAGTCTGGTAGGTACTGTATCAGTGTTAGTATTGGAGTCAGGTAGGTATCAGTGTTAGTATTGGAGTCAGGTAGGTATCAGTGTTAGTATTGCAGTCAGGTAGGTATCAGTGTTAGTATTGGAGTCAGGTAGGTATCAGTGTTAGTATTGGAGTCTGGTAGGTACTGTATCAGTGTTAGTATTGGAGTCCGGTAGGTATCAGTGTTAGTATTGGAGTCAGGTAGATATCAGTGTTAGTATTGGAGTCCGGTAGGTATCAGTGTTAGTATTGGAGTCAGGTAGGTATCAGTGTTAGTATTGGAGTCAGGTAGGTATCAGTGTTAGTATTGGAGTCTGGTAGGTACTGTATCAGTGTTAGTATTGGAGTCTGGTAGGTATCAGTGTTAGTATTGGAGTCAGGTAGGTATCGGTGTTAGTATTGGAGTCAGGTAGATATCAGTGTTAGTATTGGAGTCAGGTAGGTATCAGTGTTAGTATTGGAGTCTGGTAGATATCAGTGTTCGTATTGAAGTCTGGTAGGTATCAGTGTTAGTATTGAAGTCTGGTAGGTACTGTATCAGTGTTAGTATTGGAGTCTGGTAGGTATCAGTGTTAGTATTGGAGTCAGGTAGGTATCAGTGTTAGTATTGGAGTCCGGTAGGTATCAGTGTTAGTATTGGAGTCAGGTAGGTATCAGTGTTAGTATTGGAGTCTGGTAGGTACTGTATCAGTGATAGTATTGGAGTCTGGTAGGTATCAGTGTTAGTATTGGAGTCAGGTAGGTATCAGTGTTAGTATCGGAGTCAGGTAGGTATCAGTGTTACTATTGGAGTCTGGTAGGTATCAGTGTTAGTATTGGAGTCTGGTAGATATCAGTGTTAGTATTGGAGTCTGGTAGGTATCAGTGTTAGTATTGGAGTCTGGTAGATATCAGTGTTAGTATTGGAGTCAGGTAGGTATCAGTGTTAGTATTGGAGTCAGGTAGGTATCAGTGTTAGTATTGGAGTCTGGTAGGTACTGTATCAGTGTTAGTATTGGAGTCCGGTAGGTATCAGTGTTAGTATTGGAGTCAGGTAGATATCAGTGTTAGTATTGGAGTCCGGTAGGTATCAGTGTTAGTATTGGAGTCTGGTAGGTATCAGTGTTAGTATTGGAGTCAGGTAGGTATCAGTTTTAGTATTGGAGTCAGGTAGGTATCAGTGTTAGTATTGGAGTCAGGTAGATATCAGTGTTAGTATTGGAGTCAGGTAGGTATCAGTGTTAGTATTGGAGTCAGGTAGGTATCAGTGTTAGTATTGGAGTCTGGTAGATATCAGTGTTAGTATTGGAGTCAGGTAGGTATCAGTGTTAGTATTGGAGTCTGGTAGGTACTGTATCAGTGTTAGTATTGGAGTCTGGTAGGTATCAGTGTTAGTATTGGAGTCAGGTAGGTATCAGTGTTAGTATTGGAGTCAGGTAGATATCAGTGTTAGTATTGGAGTCAGGTAGGTATCAGTGTTAGTATTGGAGTCAGGTAGATATCAGTGTTAGTATTGGAGTCCGGTAGGTATCAGTGTTAGTATTGGAGTCAGGTAGATATCAGTGTTAGTATTGGAGTCCGGTAGGTATCAGTGTTAGTATTGGAGTCAGGTAGGTATCAGTGTTAGTATTGGAGTCAGGTAGATATCAGTGTTAGTATTGGAGTCAGGTAGGTATCAGTGTTAGTATTGGAGTCTGGTAGGTATCAGTGTTAGTATTGGAGTCAGGTAGGTATCAGTGTTAGTATTGAAGTCTGGTAGGTATCAGTGTTAGTATTGGAGTCAGGTAGGTATCAGTGTTAGTATTGGAGTCAGGTAGGTATCAGTCAGTGTTAGTATTGGAGTCAGGTAGGTATCAGTGTTAGTATTGGAGTCTGGTAGGTACTGTATCAGTGTTAGTATTGGAGTCCGGTAGGTATCAGTGTTAGTATTGGAGTCCGGTAGGTATCAGTGTTAGTATTGGAGTCAGCTAGGTATCAGTGTTAGTATTGGAGTCAGGTAGGTATCAGTGTTAGTATTGGAGTCAGGTAGGTATCAGTGTTAGTATTGGAGTCTGGTAGGTACTGTATCAGTGTTAGTATTGGAGTCAGGTAGATATCAGTGTTAGTATTGGAGTCTGGTAGGTATCAGTGTTAGTATTGGAGTCAGGTAGGTATCAGTGTTAGTATTGGAGTCAGGTAGGTATCAGTGTTAGTATTGGAGTCTGGTAGGTATCAGTGTTAGTATTGGAGTCAGGTAGGTATCAGTGTTAGTATTGGAGTCAGGTAGATATCAGTGTTAGTATTGGAGTCAGGTAGGTATCAGTGTTAGTATTGGAGTCAGGTAGGTATCAGTGTTAGTATTGGAGTCAGGTAGGTATCAGTGTTAGTATTGGAGTCAGGTAGGTATCAGTGTTAGTATTGGAGTCAGGTAGGTATCAGTGTTAGTATTGGAGTCAGGTAGGTATCAGTGTTAGTATTGGAGTCTTGTAGATATCAGTGTTAGTATTGAAGTCTGGTAGGTATCAGTGTTAGTATTGGAGTCTGGTAGGTACTGTATCAGTGTTAGTATTGGAGTCTGGTAGATATCAGTGTTTGTATTGGAGTCAGGTAGGTATCAGTGTTAGTATTGGAGTCCGGTAGGTATCAGTGTTAGTATTGGAGTCAGGTAGGTATCAGTGTTAGTATTGGAGTCAGGTAGATATCAGTGTTAGTATTGGAGTCCGGTAGATATCAGTGTTAGTATTGGAGTCTGGTAGATATCAGTGTTAGTATTGGAGTCTGGTAGGTATCAGTGTTAGTATTGGAGTCAGGTAGGTATCGGTGTTAGTATTGGAGTCAGGTAGATATCAGTGTTAGTATTGGAGTCAGGTAGGTATCAGTGTTAGTATTGGAGTCTGGTAGATATCAGTGTTAGTATGGAAGTCTGGTAGGTATCAGTGTTAGTATTGAAGTCTGGTAGGTACTGTATCAGTGTTAGTATTGGAGTCTGGTAGGTATCAGTGTTAGTATTGGAGTCAGGTAGGTATCAGTGTTAGTATTGGAGTCCGGTAGGTATCAGTGTTAGTATTGGAGTCAGGTAGGTATCAGTGTTAGTATTGGAGTCTGGTAGGTACTGTATCAGTGATAGTATTGGAGTCTGGTAGGTATCAGTGTTAGTATTGGAGTCAGGTAGGTATCAGTGTTAGTATCGGAGTCAGGTAGGTATCAGTGTTACTATTGGAGTCTGGTAGGTATCAGTGTTAGTATTGGAGTCTGGTAGATATCAGTGTTAGTATTGGAGTCTGGTAGGTATCAGTGTTAGTATTGGAGTCTGGTAGATATCAGTGTTAGTATTGGAGTCAGGTAGGTATCAGTGTTAGTATTGGAGTCAGGTAGGTATCAGTGTTAGTATTGGAGTCTGGTAGGTACTGTATCAGTGTTAGTATTGGAGTCCGGTAGGTATCAGTGTTAGTATTGGAGTCAGGTAGATATCAGTGTTAGTATTGGAGTCCGGTAGGTATCAGTGTTAGTATTGGAGTCTGGTAGGTATCAGTGTTAGTATTGGAGTCAGGTAGGTATCAGTTTTAGTATTGGAGTCAGGTAGGTATCAGTGTTAGTATTGGAGTCAGGTAGATATCAGTGTTAGTATTGGAGTCAGGTAGGTATCAGTGTTAGTATTGGAGTCAGGTAGGTATCAGTGTTAGTATTGGAGTCTGGTAGATATCAGTGTTAGTATTGGAGTCAGGTAGGTATCAGTGTTAGTATTGGAGTCTGGTAGGTACTGTATCAGTGTTAGTATTGGAGTCTGGTAGGTATCAGTGTTAGTATTGGAGTCAGGTAGGTATCAGTGTTAGTATTGGAGTCAGGTAGATATCAGTGTTAGTATTGGAGTCAGGTAGGTATCAGTGTTAGTATTGGAGTCTGGTAGGTACTGTATCAGTGTTAGTATTGGAGTCCGGTAGGTATCAGTGTTAGTATTGGAGTCAGGTAGATATCAGTGTTAGTATTGGAGTCCGGTAGGTATCAGTGTTAGTATTGGAGTCAGGTAGGTATCAGTGTTAGTATTGGAGTCAGGTAGATATCAGTGTTAGTATTGGAGTCAGGTAGGTATCAGTGTTAGTATTGGAGTCTGGTAGGTATCAGTGTTAGTATTGGAGTCAGGTAGGTATCAGTGTTAGTATTGAAGTCTGGTAGGTATCAGTGTTAGTATTGGAGTCAGGTAGGTATCAGTGTTAGTATTGGAGTCAGGTAGGTATCAGTCAGTGTTAGTATTGGAGTCAGGTAGGTATCAGTGTTAGTATTGGAGTCTGGTAGGTACTGTATCAGTGTTAGTATTGGAGTCCGGTAGGTATCAGTGTTAGTATTGGAGTCCGGTAGGTATCAGTGTTAGTATTGGAGTCAGCTAGGTATCAGTGTTAGTATTGGAGTCAGGTAGGTATCAGTGTTAGTATTGGAGTCAGGTAGGTATCAGTGTTAGTATTGGAGTCTGGTAGGTACTGTATCAGTGTTAGTATTGGAGTCAGGTAGATATCAGTGTTAGTATTGGAGTCTGGTAGGTATCAGTGTTAGTATTGGAGTCAGGTAGGTATCAGTGTTAGTATTGGAGTCAGGTAGGTATCAGTGTTAGTATTGGAGTCTGGTAGGTATCAGTGTTAGTATTGGAGTCAGGTAGGTATCAGTGTTAGTATTGGAGTCAGGTAGATATCAGTGTTAGTATTGGAGTCAGGTAGGTATCAGTGTTAGTATTGGAGTCAGGTAGGTATCAGTGTTAGTATTGGAGTCAGGTAGGTATCAGTGTTAGTATTGGAGTCAGGTAGGTATCAGTGTTAGTATTGGAGTCAGGTAGGTATCAGTGTTAGTATTGGAGTCAGGTAGGTATCAGTGTTAGTATTGGAGTCTGGTAGATATCAGTGTTAGTATTGAAGTCTGGTAGGTATCAGTGTTAGTATTGGAGTCTGGTAGGTACTGTATCAGTGTTAGTATTGGAGTCTGGTAGATATCAGTGTTTGTATTGGAGTCAGGTAGGTATCAGTGTTAGTATTGGAGTCCGGTAGGTATCAGTGTTAGTATTGGAGTCAGGTAGGTATCAGTGTTAGTATTGGAGTCAGGTAGATATCAGTGTTAGTATTGGAGTCCGGTAGATATCAGTGTTAGTATTGGAGTCTGGTAGATATCAGTGTTAGTATTGGAGTCTGGTAGGTATCAGTGTTAGTATTGGAGTCAGGTAGGTATCGGTGTTAGTATTGGAGTCAGGTAGATATCAGTGTTAGTATTGGAGTCAGGTAGGTATCAGTGTTAGTATTGGAGTCTGGTAGATATCAGTGTTAGTATGGAAGTCTGGTAGGTATCAGTGTTAGTATTGAAGTCTGGTAGGTACTGTATCAGTGTTAGTATTGGAGTCTGGTAGGTATCAGTGTTAGTATTGGAGTCAGGTAGGTATCAGTGTTAGTATTGGAGTCCGGTAGGTATCAGTGTTAGTATTGGAGTCAGGTAGGTATCAGTGTTAGTATTGGAGTCTGGTAGGTACTGTATCAGTGATAGTATTGGAGTCTGGTAGGTATCAGTGTTAGTATTGGAGTCAGGTAGGTATCAGTGTTAGTATCGGAGTCAGGTAGGTATCAGTGTTACTATTGGAGTCTGGTAGGTATCAGTGTTAGTATTGGAGTCTGGTAGATATCAGTGTTAGTATTGGAGTCTGGTAGGTATCAGTGTTAGTATTGGAGTCTGGTAGATATCAGTGTTAGTATTGGAGTCAGGTAGGTATCAGTGTTAGTATTGGAGTCAGGTAGGTATCAGTGTTAGTATTGGAGTCTGGTAGGTACTGTATCAGTGTTAGTATTGGAGTCCGGTAGGTATCAGTGTTAGTATTGGAGTCAGGTAGATATCAGTGTTAGTATTGGAGTCCGGTAGGTATCAGTGTTAGTATTGGAGTCTGGTAGGTATCAGTGTTAGTATTGGAGTCAGGTAGGTATCAGTTTTAGTATTGGAGTCAGGTAGGTATCAGTGTTAGTATTGGAGTCAGGTAGATATCAGTGTTAGTATTGGAGTCAGGTAGGTATCAGTGTTAGTATTGGAGTCAGGTAGGTATCAGTGTTAGTATTGGAGTCTGGTAGATATCAGTGTTAGTATTGGAGTCAGGTAGGTATCAGTGTTAGTATTGGAGTCTGGTAGGTACTGTATCAGTGTTAGTATTGGAGTCTGGTAGGTATCAGTGTTAGTATTGGAGTCAGGTAGGTATCAGTGTTAGTATTGGAGTCAGGTAGATATCAGTGTTAGTATTGGAGTCAGGTAGGTATCAGTGTTAGTATTGGAGTCTGGTAGGTACTGTATCAGTGTTAGTATTGGAGTCCGGTAGGTATCAGTGTTAGTATTGGAGTCAGGTAGATATCAGTGTTAGTATTGGAGTCCGGTAGGTATCAGTGTTAGTATTGGAGTCAGGTAGGTATCAGTGTTAGTATTGGAGTCAGGTAGATATCAGTGTTAGTATTGGAGTCAGGTAGGTATCAGTGTTAGTATTGGAGTCTGGTAGGTATCAGTGTTAGTATTGGAGTCTGGTAGGTACTGTATCAGTGTTAGTATTGGAGTCTGGTAGGTATCAGTGTTAGTATTGGAGTCAGGTAGGTATCAGTGCTAGTATTGGAGTCAGGTAGGTATCAGTGTTAGTATTGGAGTCAGGTAGATATCAGTGTTAGTATTGGAGTCAGGTAGGTATCAGTGTTAGTATTGGAGTCAGGTAGGTATCAGTGTTAGTATTGGAGTCAGGTAGGTATCAGTGTTAGTATTGGAGTCAGGTAGATATCAGTGTTAGTATTGGAGTCAGGTAGGTATCAGTGTTAGTATTGGAGTCAGGTAGGTATCAGTGTTAGTATTGAAGTCAGGTAGGTATCAGTGTTAGTATTGGAGTCAGGTAGGTATCAGTGTTAGTATTGGAGTCAGGTAGGTATCAGTGTTAGTATTGGAGTCAGGTAGGTATCAGTGTTAGTATTGGAGTCTGGTAGATATCAGTGTTAGTATTGAAGTCTGGTAGGTATCAGTGTTAGTATTGGAGTCTGGTAGGTACTGTATCAGTGTTAGTATTGGAGTCTGGTAGATATCAGTGTTTGTATTGGAGTCAGGTAGGTATCAGTGTTAGTATTGGAGTCCGGTAGGTATCAGTGTTAGTATTGGAGTCAGGTAGGTATCAGTGTTAGTATTGGAGTCAGGTAGATATCAGTGTTAGTATTGGAGTCCGGTAGATATCAGTGTTAGTATTGGAGTCTGGTAGATATCAGTGTTAGTATTGGAGTCTGGTAGGTATCAGTGTTAGTATTGGAGTCTGGTAGGTACTGTATCAGTGTTAGTATTGTAGTCAGGTAGATATCAGTGTTAGTATTGGAGTCAGATAGATATCAGTGTTAGTATTGAAGTCTGGTAGGTATCAGTGTTAGTATTGGAGTCAGGTAGGTATCAGTGTTAGTATTGGAGTCAGGTAGGTATCAGTGTTAGTATTGGAGTCAGGTAGGTATCAGTGTTAGTATTGGAGTCTGGTAGGTACTGTATCAGTGTTAGTATTGGAGTCCGGTAGGTATCAGTGTTAGTATTGGAGTCCGGTAGGTATCAGTGTTAGTATTGGAGTCAGGTAGGTATCAGTGTTAGTATTGGAGTCAGGTAGGTATCAGTGTTAGTATTGGAGTCAGGTAGGTATCAGTGTTAGTATTGGAGTCTGGTAGGTACTGTATCAGTGTTAGTATTGGAGTCAGGTAGATATCAGTGTTAGTATTGGAGTCTGGTAGGTATCAGTGTTAGTATTGGAGTCTGGTAGGTACTGCATCAGTGTTAGTATTGGAGTCTGGTAGGTACTGTATCAGTGTTAGTATTGGAGTCTGGTAGGTATCAGTGTTAGTATTGGAGTCTGGTAGGTATCAGTGTTAGTATTGGAGTCAGGTAGGTATCAGTGTTAGTATTGGAGTCAGGTAGGTATCAGTGTTAGTATTGGAGTCAGGTAGGTATCAGTGTTAGTATTGGAGTCAGGTAGGTATCAGTGTTAGTATTGGAGTCTGGTAGGTACTGTATCAGTGTTAGTATTGGAGTCAGGTAGGTATCAGTGTTAGTATTGGAGTCAGGTAGGTATCAGTGTTAATATTGGAGTCAGGTAGGTATCAGTGTTAGTATTGGAGTCTGGTAGGTACTGTATCAGTGTTAGTATTGGAGTCAGGTAGGTATCAGTGTTTGTATTGGAGTCTGGTAGGTACTGTATCAGTGTTAGTATTGCAGTCAGGTAGGTATCAGTGTTAGTATTGGAGTCAGGTAGGTATCAGTGTTAGTATTGGAGTCAGGTAGGTATCAGTGTTAGTATTGGAGTCAGGTAGGTATCAGTGTTAGTATTGGAGTCTGGTAGGTACTGTATCAGTGTTAGTATTGGAGTCAGGTAGGTATCAGTGTTAGTATTGGAGTCAGGTAGGTACTGTATCAGTGTTAGTATTGGAGTCTGGTAGGTATCAGTGTTACTATTGGAGTCAGGTAGGTATCAGTGTTAGTATTGGAATCTGGTAGGTATCAGTGTTAGTATTGCAGTCAGGTAGGTATCAGTGTTAGTATTGGAGTCAGGTAGGTATCAGTGTTAGTATTGCAGTCAGGTAGGTATCAGTGTTAGTATTGGAATCTGGTAGGTATCAGTGTTAGTATTGCAGTCAGGTAGGTATCAGTGTTAGTATTGGAGTCTGGTAGGTATCAGTGTTAGTATTGGAGTCAGGTAGGTATCAGTGTTAGTATTGGAGTCAGGTAGGTATCAGTGTTAGTATTGGAGTCAGGTAGATATCAGTGTTAGTATTGGAGTCAGGTAGGTATCAGTGTTAGTATTGGAGTCAGGTAGGTATCAGTGTTAGTATTGGAGTCAGGTAGGTATCAGTGTTAGTATTGGAGTCAGTTAGGTATCAGTGTTAGTATTGGAGTCAGGTAGATATCAGTGTTAGTATTGGAGTCAGGTAGGTATCAGTGTTAGTATTGGAGTCAGGTAGGTATCAGTGTTAGTATTGGAGTCAGGTAGGAATCAGTGTTAGTATTGGAGTCAGGTAGGTATCAGTGTTAGTATTGGAGTCTGGTAGGTACTGTATCAGTGTTAGTATTGGAGTCAGGTAGGTATCAGTGTTAGTATTGGAGTCTGGTAGGTATCAGTGTTAGTATTGGAGTCTGGTAGGTACTGTATCAGTGTTAGTATTGGAGTCTGGTAGATATCAGTGTTTGTATTGGAGTCAGGTAGATATCAGTGTTAGTATTGGAGTCTGGTAGATATCAGTGTTAGTATTGGAGTCTGGTAGGTATCAGTGTTAGTATTGGAGTCTGGTAGGTACTGTATCAGTGTTAGTATTGTAGTCAGGTAGATATCAGTGTTAGTATTGGAGTCAGATAGATATCAGTGTTAGTATTGAAGTCTGGTAGGTATCAGTGTTAGTATTGGAGTCAGGTAGGTATCAGTGTTAGTATTGGAGTCAGGTAGGTATCAGTGTTAGTATTGGAGTCAGGTAGGTATCAGTGTTAGTATTGGAGTCTGGTAGGTACTGTATCAGTGTTAGTATTGGAGTCCGGTAGGTATCAGTGTTTGTATTGGAGTCCGGTAGGTATCAGTGTTAGTATTGGAGTCAGGTAGGTATCAGTGTTAGTATTGGAGTCAGGTAGGTATCAGTGTTAGTATTGGAGTCAGGTAGGTATCAGTGTTAGTATTGGAGTCTGGTAGGTACTGTATCAGTGTTAGTATTGGAGTCAGGTAGATATCAGTGTTAGTATTGGAGTCTGGTAGGTATCAGTGTTAGTATTGGAGTCTGGTAGGTACTGCATCAGTGTTAGTATTGGAGTCTGGTAGGTACTGTATCAGTGTTAGTATTGGAGTCTGGTAGGTATCAGTGTTAGTATTGGAGTCTGGTAGGTATCAGTGTTAGTATTGGAGTCAGGTAGGTATCAGTGTTAGTATTGGAGTCAGGTAGGTATCAGTGTTAGTATTGGAGTCAGGTAGGTATCAGTGTTAGTATTGGAGTCAGGTAGGTATCAGTGTTAGTATTGGAGTCTGGTAGGTACTGTATCAGTGTTAGTATTGGAGTCAGGTAGGTATCAGTGTTAGTATTGGAGTCAGGTAGGTATCAGTGTTAATATTGGAGTCAGGTAGGTATCAGTGTTAGTATTGGAGTCTGGTAGGTACTGTATCAGTGTTAGTATTGGAGTCAGGTAGGTATCAGTGTTTGTATTGGAGTCTGGTAGGTACTGTATCAGTGTTAGTATTGCAGTCAGGTAGGTATCAGTGTTAGTATTGGAGTCAGGTAGGTATCAGTGTTAGTATTGGAGTCAGGTAGGTATCAGTGTTAGTATTGGAGTCAGGTAGGTATCAGTGTTAGTATTGGAGTCTAGTAGATACTGTATCAGTGTTAGTATTGGAGTCAGGTAGGTATCAGTGTTAGTATTGGAGTCAGGTAGGTACTGTATCAGTGTTAGTATTGGAGTCTGGTAGGTATCAGTGTTACTATTGGAGTCAGGTAGGTATCAGTGTTAGTATTGGAATCTGGTAGGTATCAGTGTTAGTATTGCAGTCAGGTAGGTATCAGTGTTAGTATTGGAGTCAGGTAGGTATCAGTGTTAGTATTGCAGTCAGGTAGGTATCAGTGTTAGTATTGGAATCTGGTAGGTATCAGTGTTAGTATTGCAGTCAGGTAGGTATCACTGTTAGTATTGGAGTCAGGTAGGTACTGTATCAGTGTTAGTATTGGAGTCAGGTAGGTATCAGTGTTAGTATTGGAGTCAGGTAGGTATCAGTGTTAGTATTGCAGTCAGGTAGGTACTGTATCAGTGTTAGTATTGCAGTCAGGTAGGTACTGTATCAGTGTTAGTATTGGAGTCAGGTAGGTATCAGTGTTAGTATTGCAGTCAGGTAGGTACTGTATCAGTGTTAGTATTGCAGTCAGGTAGGTACTGTATCAGTGTTAGTATTGCAGTCAGGTAGGTACTGTATCAGTGTTAGTATTGGAGTCTGGTAGGTATCAGTGTTAGTATTGGAGTCAGGTAGGTACTGTATCAGTGTTAGTATTGGAGTCAGGTAGGTATCAGTGTTAGTATTGCAGTCAGGTAGGTACTGTATCAGTGTTAGTATTGCAGTCAGGTAGGTACTGTATCAGTGTTAGTATTGGAGTCTGGTAGGTATCAGTGTTAGTATTGGAGTCAGGTAGGTACTGTATCAGTGTTAGTATTGGAGTCAGGTAGGTATCAGTGTTAGTATTGGAGTCAGGTAGGTATCAGTGTTAGTATTGCAGTCAGGTAGGTACTGTATCAGTGTTAGTATTGCAGTCAGGTAGGTACTGTATCAGTGTTAGTATTGGAGTCAGGTAGGTATCAGTGTTAGTATTGCAGTCAGGTAGGTACTGTATCAGTGTTAGTATTGCAGTCAGGTAGGTATCAGTGTTAGTATTGGAGTCAGGTAGGTATCAGTGTTAGTATTGGAGTCTGGTAGGTATCAGTGTTAGTATTGGAGTCTGGTAGGTACTGTATCAGTGTTAGTATTGCAGTCAGGTAGATATCAGTGTTACTATTGATTTCAGGTAGGTATCAGTGTTAGTATTGAATTCAGGTAGGTATCAGTGTTAGTATTGAATTCAGGTAGGTATCAGAGTTAATAATTTGGTATTTTATTAGGATCCTCAATAGCTGTTGCAAAAGCAGCAGCTACTCTTCCTGGGGTCCACACAGAACATGAAACATAATACAGAATTACATAATATAGAACATCAATAGACAAGAACAGCTCAGAACTACATACATTTTTTAAAAGGCACCTGTAGCCTACATATCAGTGCATTTACACAGACTATCTAGGTCAAATAGAGGAGAGGCGTTGTGGCGCGAGGTGTTGCTTGATCTTTGTTTTGAAACCAGGTTTGCTGTTAATTTGATCAATATGAGATGGAAGGAAGTTCCATGCAATTAGGGCTCTTGATAATACTGTACGTTTTCCTGAATTTGTTCTGGATTTGGGGTGAAAAGACCCCTGGTGACATGTCTGGTGGGGTAAGTGTGTGTGTCAGAGCTGTGTGTAAATTGACTATGCAAACAAGTTGGGATTTTCAACAAATTAATTTATTTTCGTCCCCACAGTGACCCTATGTTAATTTCCCAACCAGAATCCATGGATTGCAGGCAACATCTGCATTGAGCTAAAGGCTAGAGCTTCCACTTTCAATGAGCGGGACACTAATCCGTACGCTTATAAGAAATTCCACTATGACCTCCGACGAGCCATCAATCAGACAAAGCATCAATACAGGACTAAGATCGAATCTTACTACGCCAGCTCTGCAAAATATCACAGATTGCAAAGGGAAACCCATACACAAGCTACCAGATGAGTTAAAAGCCTTCTATGATCACTTTGAGGAAAGCAACACCGAACCATGCATGACAGCACCAGTTGTTCCAGACGACTGTGTGCTCTTTCTCTCCGCAGGCAATGTGAGTAAGCCCTATTACTGTTATTTTTTTTTAACCTTTATTTAACTAGGCAAGTCGGTTAAGAACAAATTCTTATTTTCAATGACGGCCTAGGAACAGTGGGCTAACTGCCTGTTCAGGGGCAGAACGACAGATTTGTACCTTGTCAGCTCGGGGATTTCAACTTGCAACCTTTCAGTTACTAGTCCAACACTTTAACCACTAGGCTACCCTCAACATTCACAAGGCCTTGGGGCCAGATGGATTACCAGGATGCGTACTCAGACCAGCTGGCAGGTGTCTTCACATAACATTTTCAACGCCTCCCTGACCCAGTCTGTTATACCTACATGTTTCAAGAGAACCACCATGTACCTGTGCCCAATAACGCCAAGGTAACCTGTCTAAATGTAGCATTGAAAGGCTATTCATGGCTCACATTAACACCATCATCCCAGACCCCCTGGACCCAGTCTGATTGACATATCGCCCCAACAAATCCACAGATGACACCGTCTCTATTGCACTTCCCACCTATTGCACTTCAATACCATAGTGCCCTCCAAGCTCACCACTTGGCTCAGGACCCTGGGACTGAAAGACCTCCCTCTGCAACAGACGCTCGACAAGCGGTACCGGAGCATAAAAAATGCATTGACACGCTTTTGCTCTTCTGACTCATCACACACGCTGCTGCTACTGCTTGTTATCTTTCCTGTTGCATGGTCACTTTAGCCCTACCTATTAGTGTTGCACTTGGCTAGAACATGAAAAATGGTTAAATGTTGGAATTCGTGTTACTTTCGGTACATCTGTCAAATGTGTCTCACGGATCAAGCCTGTCTATATCAGTGCAACCGACCCCTTATTATAATGCACATTGCTAGCCTGGGCTGCATCATGTTAGCTCCACTAACTCACTGCTAGCCTGGGCTGCATCATGTTAGCTCCACTAACTCACTGTTAGCCTGGGCTGCATCATGTTAGCTCCACTAACTCACTGTTAGCCTGGGCTGCATCATGTTAGCTCCACTAACTCACTGCTAGCCTGGGCTGGATCATGTTAGCTCCACTAACTCACTGTTAGCCTGGGCAGCATCATGTTAGCTCCACTAACTCACTGTTAGCCTGGGCTGCATCATGTTAGCTCCACTAACTCACTGTTAGCCTGGGAGTCTGTTAGCTCCACTAACTCACTGCTAGCCTGGGAGTCTGGGCTGCATCATGTTAGCTCCACTAACTCACTGCTAGCCTGTACTGGGAGTCTAGGCTGCATCATGTTAGCTCCACTAACTCACTGCTAGCCTGTACTGGGAGTCTGGGCTGCATCATGTTAGCTCCACTGCTAGCCTGCTAGCCTGGGATGCATCATATTAGCTCCACTGCTAGCCTGCTAGCCTGGGCTGCATCATATTAGCTCCACTAACTCACTGCTAGCCTGCTAGCCTGGGCTGCATCATGTTAGCTCCACTGCTAGCCTGTTAGCCTGGGCTGCATCATATTAGCTCCACTGCTAGCCTGCTAGCCTGGGCTGAATCATGTTAGCTACACTAACTCACTGCTAGCCTGCTAGCCTGGGCTGCATCATGTTAGCTCCACTGCTAGCCTGGGCTGCATCATGTTAGCTCCACTGCTAGCCTGCTAGCCTGGGCTGCATCATGTTAGCTCCACTGCTAGCCTGCTAGCCTGGGCTGCATCATGTTAGCTCCACTGCTAGCCTGGGCTGCATCATGTTAGCTCCACTGCTAGCCTGGGCTGCATCATGTTAGCTCCACTGCTAGCCTGGGCTGCATCATGTTAGCTCCACTGCTAGCCTGGGCTGCATCATGTTAGCTCCACTGCTAGCCTGGGCTGCATCATGTTAGCTCCACTGCTAGCCTGGGCTGCATCATGTTAGCGCCACTCACGATGCACAGAAGTTAACACACTTGAATAATGCAACACAGCATGAAGAAATGTTAAACTGTTAATTCCAATGTCCCTACAGGCTAGAACACTTTACAATGGCAGAAGATACCGGTAACGTCCATCTTTCTAGGCCAACGTTCCTTGCTAGCTGACATCTAAATTCACTACCCTGTTAATTTGTTTGTGATAATATGCAAATAATAACGCAAAATACGCTGATTTCAAAGCTGATTGCCACTAAAAAAAAATGTATTAATTCACTCATGAAGAGAGAGCGAAGTGACTGCCTCCTGAATGATGTCATCACTGGTGAAAGAGAAGGCATCCATTTTTTTTTAAATATATATATATAAGAATCTTCTTCTATGGAAATGATGATCAGTGCAATAAAATAAGTCCCAAATGGAATGGAAACAGCTTGATTGTCATCTGTAGCCCGCATGAAATCAGCCAAAACCAGCTCATTAACTCAATGCATCCACACACTCCTATTGAATAATATGTATTCGCCTGTATTGTGGATAGGCCTGGGCTACATCTTGATTTAACCTGATTCATTGATTCATTGATTCATTAATGCATAGATGGCAGTCACTGCAAAATGTTTGTGAAAATTTAGCTGGTGAATGTAATGATATTGAACTCAAAAGATGCCCAACGATTGAACAGAGGAGTAGCTGAGTTGATCTGTTTGGATTTCGGGGACTAATAGGCCTTTATTTTCGCCATGATATCATTTAGCATCGTGATTCTTAACTTGGTATCAGTTAAGATGTCAAAATGCTGGTATCGTGACAACGCCTATATGTACATATCTACCTCAATTACCTTGTACCTCTGTACATTAAGTAAATAAAGGTGAAATAAAAAAATAAAAAACATTGACTCAGTACTGGTACCCTGTGTGTATATAGACTAGTTATCATTGACTCAGTACTGGTACCATGTGTATATATAGCCAAGTTATCATTGACTCAGTACTGGTACCCTGTGTGTATATAGACTAGTTATCATTGACTCAGTACTGGTACCATGTGTATATATAGCCAAGTTGTCATTGACTCAGTGCTGGTACCCTGTGTGTATATAGACTAGTTATCATTGACTCAGTACTGGTACCATGTGTATATATAGCCAAGTTATCATTGACTCAGTACTGGTACCCTGTGTATATAGCCTAGTTATCATTACTCAGTACTGGTACCCTGTGTATATAGACTAGTTATCATTGACTCTCTACTGGTACCATGTGTATATATAGCCAAGTTATCATTGACTCAGTACTGGTACCCTGTGTATATAGCCAAGTTATCATTGACTCAGTACTGGTACCCTGTGTATACAGCCAAGTTATCATTGACTCAGTACTGGTACCCCGTATATATAGCCAAGTTATCATTGACTCAGTACTGGTACCCTGTGTATATAGCCAAGTTATCATTGACTCAGTACTGGTACCCCGTGTATATAGCCTAGTTATCATTGACTCAGTACTGGTACCCTGTGTGTATATAGCCAAGTTATCATTGACTCAGTACTGGTACCCTGTGTGTATATAGACTAGTTATCATTGACTCAGTACTGGTACCATGTGTATATATAGCCAAGTTGTCATTGACTCAGTGCTGGTACCCTGTGTGTATATAGACTAGTTATCATTGACTCAGTACTGGTACCATGTGTATATATAGCCAAGTTATCATTGACTCAGTACTGGTACCCTGTGTATATAGCCTAGTTATCATTACTCAGTACTGGTACCCTGTGTATATAGACTAGTTATCATTGACTCTCTACTGGTACCATGTGTATATATAGCCAAGTTATCATTGACTCAGTACTGGTACCCTGTGTATATAGCCAAGTTATCATTGACTCAGTACTGGTACCCTGTGTATACAGCCAAGTTATCATTGACTCAGTACTGGTACCCCGTATATATAGCCAAGTTATCATTGACTCAGTACTGGTACCCTGTGTGTATATAGCCAAGTTATCATTGACTCAGTACTGGTACCCTGTGTATATAGCCAAGTTATCATTGACTCAGTACTGGTACCCCGTGTATATAGCCTAGTTATCATTGACTCAGTACTGGTACCCTGTGTGTATATAGCCAAGTTATCATTGACTCAGTACTGGTACCCTGTGTATATAGCCAAGTTATCATTGACTCAGTACTGGTACCCTGTGTGTATATAGACTAGTTATCATTGACTCAGTACAGGTACCATGTGTATATATAGCCAAGTTGTCATTGACTCAGTACTGGTACCCTGTGTGTATATAGACTAGTTATCATTGACTCAGTACTGGTACCATGTGTATATATAGCCAAGTTATCATTGACTCAGTACTGGTACCCTGTGTATATAGCCTAGTTATCATTACTCAGTACTGGTACCCTGTGTATATAGACTAGTTATCATTGACTCTCTACTGGTACCATGTGTATATATAGCCAAGTTATCATTGACTCAGTACTGGTACCCTGTGTATATAGCCAAGTTATCATTGACTCAGTACTGGTACCCTGTGTATACAGCCAAGTTATCATTGACTCAGTACTGGTACCCCGTATATATAGCCAAGTTATCATTGACTCAGTACTGGTACCCTGTGTGTATATAGCCAAGTTATCATTGACTCAGTACTGGTACCCTGTGTATATAGCCAAGTTATCATTGACTCAGTACTGGTACCCCGTGTATATAGCCTAGTTATCATTGACTCAGTACTGGTACCCTGTGTGTATATAGCCAAGTTATCATTGACTCAGTACTGGTACCCTGTGTATATAGCCGAGTTATCATTGACTCAGTACTGGTACCCTGTGTATATAGCCGAGTTAGCATTGACTCAGTACTGGTACCCCGTGTATATAGCCGAGTTATCATTTACTCAGTACTGGTACCCCGTGTATATAGCCGAGTTATCATTTACTCAGTACTGGTACCCAGTGTATATAGACTAGTTATCATTACTCAGTACTGGTACCCAGTGTATATAGCCTGGTTATCATTACTCAGTACTAGTACCCTATGTATATAGTCGAGTTATCATTGCTCAGTACTGGTACCCTGTGTATATAGCCTGGTTATCATTACTCAGTACTGGTACCCAGTGTATATAACCAAGTTATCATTACTCAGTACTGGTACCCAGTGTATATAGCCTAGTTATCATTACTCAGTACTGGTACCCAGTGTATATAACCAAGTTATCATTACTCAGTACTGGTACCCAGTGTATATAGCCTGGTTATCATTACTCAGTACTAGTACCCTATGTATATAGTCGAGTTATCATTGCTCAGTACTGGTACCCAGTGTATATAGCCTGGTTATCATTACTCAGTACTAGTACCCTATGTATATAGTCGAGTTATCATTGCTCAGTACTGGTACCCAGTGTATATAGCCTGGTTATCATTACTCAGTACTGGTACCCTGTGTATATAGTCGAGTTATCATTACTCAGTACTGGTACCCTGTGTATATAGCCGAGTTATCATTGCTCAGTACTGGTACCCAGTGTATATAGCCTGGTTATCATTACTCAGTACTGGTACCCTGTGTATATAGCCGAGTTATCATTGCTCAGTACTGGTACCCAGTGTATATAGCCTGGTTATCATTACTCAGTACTGGTACCCTGTGTATATAGCCGAGTTATCATTGCTCAGTACTGGTACCCAGTGTATATAGCCTGGTTATCATTACTCAGTACTGGTACCCTGTGTATATATATCCTAGTTATCATTACTCAGTACTGGTACCCAGTGTATATAGCCTGGTTATCATTACTCAGTACTGGTACCCCGTGTATATAACCAAGTTATCATTGCTCAGTACTGGTACCCAGTGTATATAGCCTGGTTATCATTGCTCACTGTGTATTTATTTAAGTAAACATTTCACTGTTAGTCTACATTTGTTGTTTACGAAACATGTGGCAAATTTGATTTGACACTAATGCACTGTCTTAGCTGCTCTGAGTATTTCTCTGGGCTTTTTGGGAAGTACATTATGCCTAAGTGTGTTGACATCATTTAGTGACTGTCATCGTTTTTATTTTTTTATATTTAAAAAAAAAAAAAAAAAACATTTCGTGCATTTTTTTTTGTTCCTCGGACAAATTTGAATTCATAAGAGGAGATTTCCTCTAAAGTTTTGTAGAAACAGCCTGTGGTGTACGCTGAGGCTGTTTTCTTGAGAAAATGCATGTTTTAGTGATGATAAAGAGGGGAGGGGTGATGAGGGAGAGTGAGGATAGATGGGGGAGGGGTGATGAGGGAGAGTGAGGATAGATGGGGGAGGGGTGATGAGGGAGAGTGAGGATAGAGAGGGGAGGGGTGATGAGGGAGAGTGAGGATAGAGAGGGGAGGGGTGATGAGGGAGAGTGAGGATAGAGAGGGAGGGGTGATGAGGGAGAGTGAGGATAGATGGGGGAGGGGTGATGAGGGAGAGTGAGGATAGAGAGGGGAGGGGTGATGAGGGAGAGTGAGGATAGAGAGGGGAGGGGTGATGAGGGAGAGTGAGGATAGAGAGGGGAGGGGTGATGAGGATAGAGAGGGGAGGGGTGATGAGGGAGAGTGAGGATAGAGAGGGGAGGGGTGATGAGGGAGAGTGAGGATAGAGAGGGAGGGGTGATGAGGGAGAGTGAGGATAGAGAGGGGAGGGGTGATGAGGGAGAGTGAGGATAGAGAGGGGAGGGGTGATGAGGGAGAGTGAGGATAGAGAGGGGAGGGGTGATGAGGGAGAGTGAGGATAGAGAGGGAGGGGTGATGAGGGAGAGTGAGGATAGAGAGGGGAGGGGTGATGAGGGAGAGTGAGGATAGAGAGGGAGGGGTGATGAGGGAGAGTGAGGATAGAGAGGGGAGGGGTGATGAGGGAGAGTGAGGATAGAGAGGGGAGGGGTGATGAGGGAGAGTGAGGATAGAGAGGGAGGGGTGATGAGGGAGAGTGAGGATAGAGAGGGAGGGGTGATGAGGGAGAGTGAGGATAGAGAGGGAGGGGTGATGAGGGAGAGTGAGGATAGAGAGGGGAGGGGTGATGAGGGAGAGTGAGGATAGAGAGGGGAGGGGTGATGAGGGAGAGTGAGGATAGAGAGGGAGGGGTGATGAGGGAGAGTGAGGATAGAGAGGGAGGGGTGATGAGGGAGAGTGTGGATAGAGAGGGGAGGGGTGATGAGGGAGAGTGAGGATAGAGAGGGGAGGGGTGATGAGGGAGAGTGAGGATAGAGAGGGGAGGGGTGATGAGGGAGAGTGAGGATAGAGAGGGGAGGGGTGATGAGGGAGAGTGAGGATAGAGAGGGGAGGGGTGATGAGGGAGAGTGAGGATAGAGAGGGAGGGGTGATGAGGGAGAGTGAGGATAGAGAGGGGAGGGGTGATGAGGGAGAGTGAGGATAGAGAGGGGAGGGGTGATGAGGGAGAGTGAGGATAGAGAGGGGAGGGGTGATGAGGGAGAGTGAGGATAGAGAGGGAGGGGTGATGAGGGAGAGTGAGGATAGAGAGGGAGGGGTGATGAGGGAGAGTGAGGATAGAGAGGGGAGGGGTGATGAGGGAGAGTGAGGATAGAGAGGGAGGGGTGAACAGCTGAAGCTGTTTTCTTGAGAAAATGCACATTTTACAGAGCATGTCTCACTGTTCTTAAATTCCAACTGATTTTGAGACAGTGTTAGGCTGCTTCCCAAATGGCACCCTATTCCCTATGAGCCCTCTGGTCAAATATAGTGCACTATAAAGGAAATAGGGTGCCATTTGGGACAGACTCTAGCTATCCAGAGAGACTGAATGATTGTTTATATCCCCTGGGTATCTCTTTGAGAAATGAGCTCTGTAAAATAAAAATAAAACACACACACACACACACACACCACCCCTAATGGTTAGTGTAGCAGAGTATACAGAGAGATGAGAGGTTTACAGATTCATCACAATTCACTAGAATAAGATATGTGAATGAACAATGAGGGTTGACCAGCGTGACCATGCTGACTGTAAGACATCAACGTCACCCTGTGACCCTGTGACCCTTCACTCCTCTTTCAGAGAGAGAGAGAGAGGGCGAGAGTGGGAGGGAGAGATGAGAGAGGTCGAGAGAGAGGAGAGCGGTGAGAAAGAGGAGAGAGGGGGAGAGAGGAGAGAGGGGGAGAGAGAAGAGAGGTGAGAAAGAGGAGAGAGGGGGAGAGAGGAGAGAGGGGGAGAGAGAGGAGAGGTGAGAAAGAGGAGAGAGGGGGAGAGAGAAGAGAGGTGAGAAAGAGGAGAGAGGGGGAGAGAGGAGAGAGGTGGAGAGAGAGGAGAGGTGAGAAAGAGGAGAGAGGGGGAGAGAGGAGAGAGGGGGAGAGAGGAGAGGGGGAGAGAGGAGAGAGGGGGAGAGAGAAGAGCGGTTAGAAAGAGGAGAGAGGGAGAGAGAGGAGAGGGGGAGAGAGAGGAGAGAGGGGAGAGAGGAGAGAGAGGAGAGGTGGAGAGAGAGGAGAGCAGGGATAGAGGGATAGAGAGAAGAGCGGTGAGAAAGAGGAGAGAGGAGAGAGGGGGGGAGAGAGAGGAGAGGGGGAGAGAGAGGAGAGCAGGGATAGAAGGGGAGAGAGAAGAGCCGTGAGAAAGAGGAGAGAGGGGGAGAGAGGAGAGAGAGAAGCAGAGTGGGAGAGAGAGGGATAGAGCATCAACTGCAGCATAAAAATTATAGAGGGGAGGGGTGATGAGGGAGAGTGAGGATAGAGAGGGAGGGAATGAAGGAGAGAGAGGGAGAGATGGAGAGAGGGAAGGAGCATGTTGTTCACTGTAGAGCTTTCATTGATAAAGTAGCTCTCGCCTTGCGCTGGTCTCTGTCTGCAGCTGGAGTGTGTACGGATGAACCCAGCATCAACAGCACATCTCTCTCTCTCTCTCTCGTTCAGCCTGCAACAGAAACAACAAAGCAACAAAACCATAGCTAGCAGAGCAGATGCACAGGGACCATAACAGCAGTTCTGGGACCAGCAGATGCACAGGGACCATAACAGCAGTTCTGGGACCAGCAGATCAGGGACCATAACAGCAGTTCTGGGACCAGCAGATCAGGGACCATAACAGCAGAGCTGGGACCAACAGATCAGGGACCATAACAGCAGTTCTGGGACCAGCAGATCAGGGACCATAACAGCAGAGCTGGGACCAGGATAGCAAGAGGTAAGACAGAATACGCACGCACGCACGCACGCACGCAGACTAATGCACACATAGAAGAACATACATGCTCGTACCGGAATGTAAACAAAGACTGAAGCATGAGCATGGACAGGCAATGAGCAATCCAATCTTCGTCTCAATCACGCTGTCTCTGCAGTCGCATCAGCAAGGAACACCTCACTCCTGTCTCAACCAGGGACAGGGTCTACAGAAGGCTAGTCTGCTATCTCTCTGTCTCTCACTCTCTCTATTCTCCCTTTCTCTCTATCTATTATCCCTCTCCTCCTCTCTCTTTCTCTGTCCTCCTTCCCCACCTCTCTATTCTCCCTCCCCCCTTTCTCTCTCTCGCTCTCTCTCTCTCTCTCTCCTTACCAATCTCTCCTTTACCCTCTCACTATTACCATCTATTTTTTTCATTCGCTTTATCTCTGAATCCCTCCTGTTTCTCTCAGACTCCTCTCACTCCTCCCTCATTACTCTCCCTCTCTTTTTTTCTCTCTCTCTCTCTCTCTCTCTCTCTCTCTCTCTCTCTCTCTCTCTCTCTCAGCCTGTCAATCCATCACTCTGGGCTCTACCGAGGCTAGTGTTCTACCACTGGCCAACATGAAGCTGCTGAACGGAGGAGGAGGAGGAGGAGGAGGAAAAGGAGGAGGAGAAGAAGAAGTAAGAGGAGGAGGAGGACGAGGAGGAGGAGGAGAAGGACGAGGAGGAGGAGAGAAGAATGCATTCTCCTTCAAGAAGTGTTCTGCTTTTCAGTTTGTGAAGAGAAAGGTGAGCTCCAACAATGCAGAGGATGTAATTGTGGAAGTACGAGACAATGAAATAGCATTTCATTTTAATCTTCCAGAAAAGATAAAACAAATATTACGAATATAAATGGTGGAGTTATGTGACATATGCGGAAAAGGTACAGAGCATTCGGAAAGTATTCAGACCCCTTGACTTTTTCCACGTTACAGCCTTATTCTAAAATTGATTAAATCGTTTTTTCACCCCTCATCATTCTACACACAATACCCCATAGTGTCAAAGCAAAAACAGGTTTTTAGAAATTTTTCCAGATTTATAAAATTAAAAAAATGAAATATCACGTTTAAATAAGTATTCAGACCCTTTACTCAGTACTTTGTTGAAGCACCTTTGGCAACGATTACAACCTCCAGTCTTCTTGGGTGTGATGCTGCAAGCTTTGCACACCTCTATTTGGGGAGTTTCTCCCATTCTTCTCTGCAGATCCTCTCAAGCTCTGTCAGGTTGGATAGGGAGCGTCGCTGCACAGCTATTTTCAGGTCTCTCCAGAGATGTTTGATTGGGTTCAAGTCCAGGTTCTGGCTGGGCCACTAAAGGACATTCAGAGACTTGTCCCGAAGCCACTCCTGCATTGTCTTGGCTGTGTTCTTAGTGTCGTTGTCCTGCTGGAAGGTGAACCTTTGCCCCAGTTTGAGGTCCTGAGCGCTCTGGAGAAGGTTATTATCAAGGATCTTTGTACTTTGCTCAGTTCATCTTTCCCTCTATCGTTACTAGTCTCCCAGTCCCTGGCCGGCCAGAGGGAAGCCTTTGGAACAGATGATGTAATGATAGAACAAAGGATAGAACAGATGATGGAACAGATGATGTAATGATGGAACAGATGATGGAATAGATGATGTAATGATAGAACAAAGGATAGAACAGATGATGGAACAGATGATGTAATGATGGAACAGATGATGGAACAGATGATGTAATGAGGGAACAGATGAGGTAATGATAGAACAGATTACGTAATGATAGAACTGATTATGTAATGATAGAACAGATGATGTAATGATAGAACAGATGATGTAATGGTAGAACAGATGATGTAATGGTAGAACAGATGATGTAATGATGGAATAGATGATGTAATGATAGAACAGATGATGGAATGATGGAATAGATGATGTCATGATAGAACAGATGATGTAATGATAGAACAGATGATGTAATGATGGAATAGATGATGTAATGATAGAACAGATGATGTAATGATAGAACAGATGATGTAATGATGGAATAGATGATGTCATGATAGAACAGATGATGTAATGATAGAACAGATGATGTAATGATGGAATAGATGATGTAATGATAGAACAGATGATGTAATGATAGAACAGATGATGTAATGATGGAATAGATGATGTCATGATAGAACAGATGATGTAATGATAGAACAGATGATGTAATGATGGAACAGATGATGTAATGATATAACAGATGATGTAATGATAGAACAAATGATGTAATGATGGAACAGATGATAGAACAGATGATGGAATGATGGAACAGATGATGTAATGATAGAACAAATGATGTAATGATGGAACAGATGATAGAACAGATGATGGAATGATGGAACAGATGATGTAATGATGGAACAGATGATGTAATGATAGAACAGATGATGTAATGATGGAATAGATGATGTAATGATAGAACAGATGATGTAATGATGGAACAGATGATGGAATGATGGAACAGATGATGTAATGATATAACAGATGATGTAATGATAGAACAAATGATGTAATGATGGAACAGATGATAGAACAGATGATGGAATGATGGAACAGATGATGTAATGATAGAACAAATGATGTAATGATGGAACAGATGATAGAACAGATGATGTAATGATAGAACAGATGATGTAATGATAGAACAGATGATGGAATGATGGAACAGATGATGTAATGATGGAATAGATGATGTAATGATAGAACAGATGATGTAATGATGGAACAGATGATGTAATGATGGAACAGATGATGGAATGATGGAACAGATGATGTAATGATGGAATAGATGATGTAATGATAGAACAGATGATGTAATGATAGAACAGATGATGTAATGATGGAACAGATGATGGAATGATGGAACAGATGATGGAATGATGGAACAGATGATGTAATGATGGAATAGATGATGTAATGATAGAACAGATGATGTAATGATGGAACAGATGATGTAATGATGGAACAGATGATGGAATGATGGAACAGATTATGTAATGATGGAATAGATGATGTAATGATAGAACAGATGATGGAATGATGGAACAGATGATAGAACAGATGATGTAATGATAGAACAGATGATGTAATGATGGAACAGATGATGGAACAGATGATGGAATGATGGAACAGATGATGTAATGATAGAACAGATGATGTAATGATAGAACAAATGATGTAATGATGGAACAGATGATGGAACAGATGATGGAATGATGGAACAGATGATGTAATGATGGAACAGATGATGTAATGATAGAACAGATGATGTAATGATAGAACAAATGATGTAATGATGGAACAGATGATGGAACAGATGATGGAATGATGGAACAGATGATGTAATGATGGAATAGATGATGTAATGATAGAATAGATTATGTAATGATGGAACAGATGATGTAATGATGGAACAGATGATGTAATGATAGAATAGATTATGTAATGATGGAACAGATGATGTAATGATGGAATAGATGATGTAATGATAGAACAGATGATGTAATGATGGAATAGATGATGGAACAGATGATGTAATGATGGAACAGATGATAGAACAGATGATGTAATGATGGAACAGATGATGTAATGATAGAACAGATGATGTAATGATAGAACAGATGATGTAATGATGGAATAGATTATGTAATGATGGAACAGATGATAGAACAGATGATGTAATGATGGAACAGATGATGTAATGATAGAACAGATGATGTAATGATGGAATAGATTATGTAATGATGGAACAGATGATAGAACAGATGATGTAATGATGGAATAGATGATGTAATGATGGAATAGATGATGTAATGATAGAACAGATGATGTAATGATGGAACAGATGATGGAACAGATGATGGAATGATGGAATAGATGATGTAATGATGGAATAGATGATGTAATGATGGAATAGATGATGTAATGATGGAACAGATGATGGAACAGATGATGTACTGATAGAACAGATGATGGAACAGATGATGTAATGATAGAACAGATGATGGAACAGATGATGTAATGATAGAACAGATGATGGAACAGATGATGTAATGATGGAATAGATGATGTAATGATGGAATAGATTATGTAATGATGGAACAGATGATGGAATGATGGAACAGATGATGTAATGATAGAATAGATGATGTAATGATAGAACAGATGATGTAATGATAGAACAGATAATGTAATGATGGAACAGATGATGTAATGATAGAACAGATGATGGAACAGATGATGGAATGATGGAACAGATGATGTAATGATAGAACAGATGATGGAACAGATGATGGAATGATGGAACAGATGATGGAATGATAGAACAGATGATGTAATGATAGAATAGATGATGTAATGATAGAACAGATGATGTAATGATGGAATAGATAATGTAATGATGGAACAGATGATGTAATGATAGAACAGATGATGTAATGATAGAACAGATGATGTAATGATAGAACAGATGATGTAATGATAGAACAGATGATGTAATGATAGAACAGATGATGTAATGATAGAACAGATGATGTAATGATAGAACAGATGATGTAATGATAGAACAGATGATGTAATGATGGAACAGATGATGGAACAGATGATGGAATGATGGAACAGATGATGTAATGATAGAACAGATGATGTAATGATAGAACAGATGATGTAATGATAGAACAAATGATGTAATGATAGAACAGATGATGTAATGATAGAACAAATGATGTAATGATGGAACAGATGATGGAACAGATGATGGAATGATGGAACAGATGATGGAACAGATGATGGAATGATGGAACAGATGATGGAACAGATGATGGAATGATGGAACAGATGATGGAACAGATGATGGAATGATGGAACAGATGATGTAATGATAGAACAAATGATGTAATGATGGAACAGATGATGGAACAGATGATGGAATGATGGAACAGATGATGTAATGATAGAACAGATGATGTAATGATAGAACAAATGATGTAATGATGGAACAGATGATGGAACAGATGATGGAATGATGGAACAGATGACGTAATGATGGAATAGATGATGTAATGATGGAATAGATTATGTAATGATGGAACAGATGATGTAATGATGGAACAGATGATGGAATGATGGAACAGATGATGGAACAGATGATGGAATAGATGATGTAATGATGGAACAGATGATGGAACAGATGATGTAATGATAGAACAGATGATGGAACAGATGATGTAATGATGGAATAGATGATGTAATGATGGAATAGATTATGTAATGATGGAACAGATGATGTAATGATGGAACAGATGATGTAATGATAGAACAGATGATGGAATGATAGAACAGATGATGTAATGATAGAATAGATGATGTAATGATAGAACAGATGATGTAATGATGGAACAGATGATGTAATGATGGAATAGATGATGTAATGATGGAACAGATGATGGAATGATGGAACAGATGATGGAATGATGGAATAGATGATGGAACAGATGATGGAATGATGGAACAGATGATGGAACAGATGATGGAATAGATGATGTAATGATAGAACAGATGATGGAATGATGGAACAGATGATGGAACAGATGATGGAATAGATGATGTAATGATAGAATAGATGATGTAATGATAGAATAGATGATGGAATGATGGAACAGATGATGGAACAGATGATGGAATAGATGATGTAATGATAGAATAGATGATGTAATGATAGAACAGATGATGTAATGATGGAACAGATGATGTAATGATGGAATAGATGATGGAATGATGGAACAGATGATGTAATGATAGAACAGATGATGTAATGATAGAACAGATGATGTAATGATAGAACAGATGATGTAATGATAGAATAGATGATGTAATGATAGAACAGATGATGTAATGATGGAACAGATGATGTAATGATGGAATAGATGATGTAATGATAGAATAGATGATGTAATGATAGAACAGATGATGGAATGATGGAACAGATGATGGAACAGATGATGGAATAGATGATGTAATGATAGAATAGATGATGTAATGATGGAACAGATGATGTAATGATGGAATAGATGATGGAATGATGGAACAGATGATGTAATGATAGAACAGATGATGTAATGATAGAACAGATGATGTAATGATAGAACAGATGATGTAATGATAGAATAGATGATGTAATGATAGAACAGATGATGGAATGATAGAACAGATGATGTAATGATGGAATAGATGATGGAATGATGGAACAGATGATGTAATGATAGAACAGATGATGGAACAGATGATGGAATAGATGATGTAATGATAGAATAGATGATGTAATGATAGAACAGATGATGTAATGATGGAACAGATGATGTAATGATGGAATAGATGATGGAATGATGGAACAGATGATGTAATGATAGAACAGATGATGTAATGATAGAACAGATGATGTAATGATAGAACAGATGATGTAATGATAGAATAGATGATGTAATGATAGAACAGATGATGTAATGATGGAACAGATGATGTAATGATGGAATAGATGATGTAATGATGGAATAGATGATGTAATGATGGAATAGATGATGTAATGATGGAATAGATTATGTAATGATAGAACAGATGATGTAATGATAGAACATATGATGTAATGATAGAACAGATGATGGAATGATGGAATAGATGATGGAATGATAGAACAGATGATGTAATGATGGAACAGATGATGTAATGATAGAACAAATGATGTAATGATGGAACAGATGATGGAACAGATGATGTAATGATGGAACAGATGATGGAATAGATGATGTACTGATATAACAGATGATGGAATGATAGAACAGATGATGTAATGATGGAACAGATGATGTAATGATAGAACAAATGATGTAATGATGGAACAGATGATGGAACAGATGATGTAATGATGGAACAGATGATGGAATAGATGATGTACTGATAGAACAGATGATGTAATGATAGAACAAATGATGTAATGATAGAACAGATGATGTAATGATGGAACAGATGATGTAATGATAGAACAGATGATGTAATGATAGAACAAATGATGTAATGATGGAACAGATGATGTAATGATAGAACAAATGATGTAATGATGGAACAGATGATGGAACAGATGATGTAATGATGGAACAGATGATGGAATAGATGATGTACTGATAGAACAGATGATGTAATGATAGAACAAATGATGTAATGATAGAACAGATGATGTAATGATGGAACAGATGATGTAATGATAGAACAGATGATGTAATGATAGAACAAATTATGTAATGATGGAACAGATGATGGAACAGATGATGTAATGATGGAATAGATGATGTAATGATGGAATAGATGATGTAATGATGGAATAGATGATGTAATGATAGAACAGATGATGTAATGATGGAATAGATGATGTAATGATGGAATAGATGATAGAACAGATGATGTAATGATGGAATAGATTATGTAATGATGGAATAGATTATGTAATGATGGAACAGATTATGTAATGATAGAACAGCTGATGGAATGATGGAATAGATGATGTAATGATGGAATAGATGACGGAATGATGGAATAGATGATGGAATGATGGAATAGATGATGTAATGATGGAATAGGTGATGTAATGATGGAACAGATGATGGAACAGATGATGTAATGATAGAACAGATGATAGAACAGATGATGTAATGATGGAATAGGTGATGTAATGATGGAACATATGATAGAACAGATGATGTAATGATGGAACAGATGATGTAATGATGGAACAGATGATAGAACAGATGATGTAATGATGGAATAGATGATGTAATGATAGAACAGATGATGTAATGATAGAACAGATGATGTAATGATAGAACAAATGATGTAATGATGGAACAGATGATGTAATGATAGAACAAATGATGTAATGATAGAACAAATGATGTAATGATGGAACAGATGATGTAATGATAGAACAAATGATGTAATGATAGAACAGATGATGGAACAGATGATGTAATGATGGAACAGATGATGGAATAGATGATGTAATGATGGAACAGATGATGTAATGATAGAACAGATGATGTAATGATAGAACAGATGATGTAATGATAGAACAAATGATGTAATGATGGAACAGATGATGTAATGATAGAACAAATGATGTAATGATGGAACAGATGATGTAATGATAGAACAGATGATGTAATGATAGAATAGATGATGTAATGATAGAACAGATGATGTAATGATAGAACAGATGATGGAACAGATGATGTAATGATGGAACAGATGATGGAATAGATGATGTAATGATAGAACAGATGATAGAACAGATGATGTAATGATGGAATAGGTGATGTAATGATGGAACAGATGATAGAACAGATGATGTAATGATGGAACAGATGATGTAATGATAGAACAGATGATGTAATGATAGAACAAATGATGTAATGATGGAACAGATGATGTAATGATAGAACAAATGATGTAATGATAGAACAGATGATGTAATGATAGAACAGATGATGGAACAGATGATGTAATGATGGAACAGATGATGGAATAGATGATGTAATGATAGAACAGATGATGTAATGATAGAACAGATGATGGAACAGATGATGTAATGATGGAACAGATGATGTAATGATAGAACAAATGATGTAATGATGGAACAGATGATGTAATGATAGAACAAATGATGTAATGATGGAACAGATGATGTAATGATAGAACAAATGATGTAATGATAGAACAGATGATGTAATGATAGAACAGATGATGGAACAGATGATGTAATGATGGAACAGATGATGGAATAGATGATGTAATGATAGAACAGATGATGTAATGATAGAACAGATGATGGAACAGATGATGTAATGATGGAACAGATGATGGAATAGATGATGTAATGATAGAACAGATGATGTAATGATAGAACAGATGATGGAACAGATGATGTAATGATGGAACAGATGATGGAATAGATGATGTAATGATAGAACAGATGATGTAATGATGGAACAGATGATGGAATAGATGATGTAATGATAGAACAGATGATGTAATGATGGAACAGATGATGTAATGATAGAACAGATGATGTAATGATGGAACAGATGATGGAACAGATGATGTAATGATGGAACAGATGATGGAACAGATGATGGAACAGATGATGGAACAGATGATGTAATGATAGAACAGATGATGTAATGATGGAACAGATGATGTAATGATAGAACAGATGATGTAATGATGGAACAGATGATGTAATGATGGAACAGATGATGTAATGATAGAACATATGATGTAACGATAGAACAGATGATGGAATGATGGAATAGATGATGTAATGATAGAACAGATGATGTAATGATGGAATAGATGATGGAACAGATGATGTAATGATGGAACAGATGATGGAACAGATGATGTAATGATGGAATAGATGATGTAATGATGGAATAGATGATGTAATGATAGAACAGATGATGTAATGATGGAATAGATGATGGAACAGATGATGTAATGATGGAACAGATGATGGAACAGATGATGTAATGATGGAATAGATGATGTAATGATGGAATAGATGATGTAATGATAGAACAGATGATGTAATGATGGAATAGATGATAGAACAGATGATGTAATGATGGAATAGATTATGTAATGATAGAATAGATTATGTAATGATGGAATAGATGATGTAATGATGGAATAGATTATGTAATGATAGAACAGATGATGGAACAGATGATGTAATGATGGAATAGATTATGTAATGATGGAATAGATGATGTAATGATGGAATAGATGATGTAATGATGGAACAGATGATGGAATAGATTATGTAATGATAGAACAGATGATGTAATGATGGAACAGATGATGTAATGATAGAACAGATGATGGAATAGATTATGTAATGATAGAACAGATGATGTAATGATGGAACAGATGATGTAATGATAGAACAGATGATGGAATAGATTATGTAATGATAGAACAGATGATGTAATGATGGAACAGATGATGGAATGATGGGAGCTCCATCACACCAGCCTCTGTTTACTAATATCCAAGCATGGAACTTCCTGTGTGTGTGTGTGTGTGTGTGTGTGTGTGTGTGTGTGTGTGTGTGTGTGTGTGTGTGTGTGTGTGTGTTTGTGTATGACCAGATGACTTGCTTTACAGTAAAGAAGAGAGGAGAAGGCATGATTCATTTATAAACCAGCCTGAAGACCAGATGACTAGCTTTACAGTAAAGAGGAGAGAGGAGAAGGCATGATTCATTTATAAACCAGCCTGAAGACCAGATGACTAGCTTTACAGTAAAGAATAGAGGAGAAGGCAGGATTCATTTATAAACCAGCCTGAAGACCAGATGACTAGCTTTACAGTAAAGAGGAGAGAGGAGAAGGCCTGATTCATTTATAAACCAGCCTGAAGACCAGATGACTTGCTTTACAGTAAAGAGGAGAGAGGAGAAGGCATGATTAATTTATAAACCAGCCTGAAGACCAGATGACTAGCTTTACAGTAAAGAAGAGAGGAGAAGGCATGATTAATTTCTAAACCAGCCTGAAGACCAGATGACTAGCTTTACAGTAAAGAATAGAGGAAAAGGCATGATTCATTTATAACCCAGCCTGAAGACCAGATGACTAGCTTTACAGTAAAGAATAGAGGAGAAGGCAGGATTCATTTATAAACCAGCCTGAAGACCAGATGACTTGCTTTACAGTAAAGAGGAGAGAGGAGAAGGCCTGATTCATTTATAAACCAGCCTGAAGACCAGATGACTTGCTTTACAGTAAAGAGGAGAGAGCAGAAGGCCTGATTCATTTATAAACCAGCCTGAAGACCAGATGACTTGCTTTACAGTAAAGAGGAGAGAGGAGAAGGCATGATTCATTTATAAACCAGCCTGAAGACCAGATGACTAGCTTTACAGTAAAGAGGAGAGAGGAGAAGGCATGATTCATTTATAAACCAGCCTGAAGACCAGATAACTAGCTTTACAGTAAAGAGGAGAGAGGAGAAGGCATGATTCATTTATAAACCAGCCTGAAGACCAGATGACTAGCTTTACAGTAAAGAGGAGAGAGGAGAAAGCCTGATTCATTTATAAACCAGCATGAAGACCAGATGACTAGCTTTACAGTAAAGAGGAGAGAGGAGAAGGCCTGATTCATTTATAAACCAGCCTGAAGACCAGATGACTTGCTTTACAGTAAAGAGGAGAGAGGAGAGGAGATGTTTAGATAATATTTAATATGATTCCAACATAGTGCTGACTGAGAACTACTCAGCATATCATAGTGCTACTATTGTAGTATCCGTCATATGGATAAAGGTATTTGTTGGTAAAATACTGTTAGACGATTGGTGGGATTTATTATTATTTCATTGGCTACTATTTGTATGATTATTACTATCACTCTTGATATAATGAGTTATTTTTAATTATTAGTATTTTCCATTTGTTTTGTTATCTTTTGTTATGTGGCTTATTCCAAAAGAGGACGCTCCTCTCATAGGGCCGATAGCGGTTTTGTCTGGGCGCTTGAAGGGGGGTCAGTAAATGACGGAGTCGTCTATGATCGGTTTTGTCTGGGCGCTTGAAGGGGGGGCAGTAAATGACGGAGTCGTCTATGATCGGTTTTGTCTGGGCGCTTGAAGGGGGGCAGTAAATGACGGAGTCGTCTATGATCGGTTGGAAGAGGAAGCAAAATAAACATGCTTTCTTTTCAGTCTCCTCCGTTTCCACTAACTGAAGTTAACTGTAAGGGATTTTTTTTCCCTAATAATCAACATCTGTACAGAAAGACTTGTGTCAAATTGCAGAGGAGTAACTTCTTGCTGATATTCAAGTTTTAAAACTCCCGGGATGGATGGCATTCCAGTTGAAGGTACTGTAAATGAAACCTTAAAAATCTATTCAAAGATCCAGTATTAGCATGTTTTAACAACTACTATGAGAAGGGTAAACTATCAGGTACTCAACAAGAAGGTCTGATTTCACTATTACTGAAACAGAACCCATGTGGTAAATACAGTATACAGATCCAGTCTACCTAAAAAAACAGGCCTGGTATTCATTGATCCAGTCTACCTAAAAAAAACAGGCCTGGTATTCATTGATCCAGTCTACCTAAAATAACAGGCCTGGTATTCATTGATCCAGTCTACCTAAAAAAACAGGCCTGGTATTCATTGATCCAGTCTACCTAAAAAAACAGGCCTGGTATTCATTGATCCAGTCTACCTAAAAAAACAGGCCTGGTATTCATTGATCCAGTCTACCTAAAAAAACAGGCCTGGTATTCATTGATCCAGTCTACCTAAAATAACAGGCCTGGTATTCATTGATCCAGTCTACCTAAAAAAAACAGGCCTGGTATTCATTGATCCAGTCTACCTAAAATAACAGGCCTGGTATTCATTGATCCAGTCTACCTAAAAAAACAGGCCTGGTATTCATTGATCCAGTCTACCTAAAAAAACAGGCCTGGTATTCATTGATCCAGTCTACCTAAAAAAACAGGCCTGGAATTCATTGATCCAGTCTACCTAAAAAAACAGGCCTGGTATTCATTGATCCAGTCTACCTAAAAAAACAGGCCTGGTATTCATTGATCCAGTCTACCTAAAAAAACAGGCCTGGTATTCATTGATCCAGTCTACCTAAAAAAAACAGGCCTGGTATTCATTGATCCAGTCTACCTAAAATAACAGGCCTGGTATTCATTGATCCAGTCTACCTAAAAAAACAGGCCTGGTATTCATTGATCCAGTCTACCTAAAAAAAAAGGCCTGGTATTCATTGATCCAGTCTACCTAAAATAACAGGCCTGGTATTCATTGATCCAGTCTACCTAAAATAACAGGCCTGGTATTCATTGATCCAGTCTACCTAAAAAAACAGGCCTGGTATTCATTGATCCAGTCTACCTAAAAAAACAGGCCTGGTATTCATTGATCCAGTCTACCTAAAATAACAGGCCTGGTATTCATTGATCCAGTCTACCTAAAAAAACAGGCCTGGTATTCATTGATCCAGTCTACCTAAAATAACAGGCCTGGTATTCATTGATCCAGTCTACCTAAAAAAAAAGGCCTGGTATTCATTGATCCAGTCTACCTAAAAAAACAGGCCTGGTATTCATTGATCCAGTCTACCTAAAAAAAAAGGCCTGGTATTCATTGATCCAGTCTACCTAAAATAACAGGCCTGGTATTCATTGATCCAGTCTACCTAAAAAAACAGGCCTGGTATTCATTGATCCAGTCTACCTAAAAAAAAAGGCCTGGTATTCATTGATCCAGTCTACCTAAAATAACAGGCCTGGTATTCATTGATCCAGTCTACCTAAAATAACAGGCCTGGTATTCATTGATCCAGTCTACCTAAAAAAACAGGCCTGGTATTCATTGATCCAGTCTACCTAAAAAAACAGGCCTGGTATTCATTGATCCAGTCTACCTAAAATAACAGGCCTGGTATTCATTGATCCAGTCTACCTAAAAAAACAGGCCTGGTATTCATTGATCCAGTCTACCTAAAATAACAGGCCTGGTATTCATTGATCCAGTCTACCTAAAAAAAAGGCCTGGTATTCATTGATCCAGTCTACCTAAAAAAACAGGCCTGGTATTCATTGATCCAGTCTACCTAAAAAAACAGGCCTGGTATTCATTGATCCAGTCTACCTAAAAAAACAGGCCTGGTATTCATTGATCCAGTCTACCTAAAAAAACAGGCCTGGTATTCATTGATCCAGTCTACCTAAAAAAACAGGCCTGGTATTCATTGATCCAGTCTACCTAAAATAACAGGCCTGGTATTCATTGATCCAGTCTACCTAACAAAACAGGCCCGGTATTCATTGATCCAGTCTACCTAAAAAACTGGAGGCCCTTTACACTTCAATGTTGTGATGCAAAAAATTATAGCATTATGTATTGCACATAGAATTTTTAAAAAAAGTTATTGTTGGATATTTTTCATCCTGATCAGAAAGTTTTTTTTTACATGGACGATACATTGGAGATAATATTATAACAAGTACTGGAAACAATAGAATATACTATGAAACATCTGGAAAACCAGGCCTGGTATTCATTGCATATTTTTGAAAAGGCTTTTGATAAAGTAATACTAGAATATGTACAGTGAATAAATTCCTGGACTATTTTAATTTTGGAGAGTATCTTATACAACAGGTTAGCATCATACCCAAGAAGACACGAGGCTGTAGTTACTGCCAAAGGTGCTTCAACAAAGTACTGAGTAAAGGGTCTGAATACTTCTGTAAATGTGATATTTCAGCGCTTTATTTTATTAGATTAGAGAAGAAATAGAAAAAAAATCTAAAAACCAGTTTTTGCCTTTGTCAATATTAATTATATTAATTAATTATACATATATTGTGTGTAGATTGATAAGGTACAACAATAAGACAACAATTTATTTATTAATTATTAATTATGTTAATTAATACGTACAATTATACGTACAATTTAATCAGTTTTAGAATAAATCTGTAAACAAACAAAATGTGGAAAAAGTCAAGGGGTCTGAAAACTTTCCAAACGCACTGTATACAGTGGGGCAAAAAAGTATTTACTCAGCCACCAATTGTGCAAGTTCTCCCACTTAAAAAGATGAGAGAGGCCTGTACTTTTCATCATAGGTACACTTCAACTATGACAGACAAAATGAGAGAAAAAAATCCAGAAAATCACATTGAAGGATTTTTTATTTATTTATTTGCAAATTATGGTGGAAAATAAGTATTTGGTCAATAACAAAAGTTTATCTCAATACTTTGTTATATACCCTTTGTTGGCATTGACAGAGGTCAAATGTTTTCTGTAAGTCTTCACAAGGTTTTCACACACTGTTGCTGGTCAATTCTCAATTAAATTCAAAGGACTTTGTCGGATACAAGTGAAATAGATAATAAATTAATGTGAAATAAACAATGAAAAATTAACAGTAAACATGACACTTTCAGAGAAGTTTCAGAGGAACATTCCAAATGTCATATTATGTCTTTATACAGAGTTGTAACGATGTGCAAATAGTTAAAGTACAAAAGGGAAAATAAATTAACATAAATATGGGTTGTATTGACAATGGTGTTTGTTCTTCACTGGTTGCCCTTTTCTTGTGGCAACAGGTCACAAATCTTGCTGCTGTGATGGCACACTGTGGTATTTCACCCAGTAGATATGGGAGTTTATCAAAATTGGGTTTGTTTTTGAATTCTTTGTGGATCTGTGTAATCTGAGGGAAATATGTCTCTCTAATATGGTCATACATTTGGCAGGAAGTTAGGAAGTGCAGCTCAGTTTCCACCTCATTTTGTGGGCAGTGAGCACATAGCCTGTCTTCTCTTGAGAGTCAGGTCTGTCTATGTCGGCCTTTCTCAATAGCAAGGCTATGCTCACTGAGTCTGAACATAGTCAAAGCTTTCCTTTCCTAATTTGCTCTGTTTTTTGTTAATTCTTTCCAATGTGTCAAGTAATTATCTTTTTGTTTTCTCATGATTTGGTTGGGTCTAATTGTGTTGCTGTCCTGGGGCTCTGTGGGGTCTGTTTGTGTTTGTGATCAGAGCCCCAGGACCAGTTTGCTTAGGGGACTCTTCTCCAGGTTCATCTCTCTGTAGGTGATGGCTTTGTTATGGAAGGTTTGGGAATCGCTTCCTTTTAGGTGGTTGTAGAATTTAACGGCTCCTGTCTGGATTTTGATAATTAGCGGGTATCGGCCTAATTCTGCTTTGCATGCATTATTTGGTGCTCTAGTTCTCTCTCTTTCTCTCTCTCTCTTTCTCTCTCTTTCACACACACACACACACACACACACACACACACACACACACACACACACACACACACACACACACACACACACACACACACACACACACACATAGTTTCTAAAACTGTGATGTCTGTGAGTATAACAGAACTCATATGGCAGGCAAGAAACTGAGAAAAAAATCCAATCAGTAAGTGAGAAATCTGAGGTTTGTAGGTTTTCAAGTCTTAGCCTATCCCAATATACAGTGTCTATGGGGTCATACTGCACTTCCTAAGGATTCCACTAGATGTCAACAGTCTTTAGAACCTTGTTTCAGGCTTCTACTGTGAAGTGGGAGAGAATGAGAGCTGATTGAGTTATGCGTCTGCCAGAAGGCCATATGCTCAGTCAGGCGCACGCCCGTGAGCGTTAGCTCCATTCCCTTTCATTCCTAAAGACAAAGGAATTCTCCGGTTGAAACATTATTGAAGATTTATGATAAAAACATCCTAGAGATTGATTATATACGTTTGACATGTTTCTACGAATTGTAATATAACTTTTTTTGACTTTGTCTGGACCTAGTTGGATTACTGTACTAAATGTGCGAACAAAAAGGAAGTATTTAGACATAAATGATGGACATTACCGAACAATACAAACATTTATTGTGGAACTGGGATTCCTGGGAGTGCATTCTGATGAAGATCATCAAAGGTAAGTTAATATTTATAACGCTATATCTGACTTCTGTTGACTCCATAACATGGCGGGTATCTGTATGGCTTGTGTTTGTCTCTGGGCGCTGTACTCAGATTATTGCATGGTCTGCTTTTTTCATAAATCTTTTTTGAAATCTCACACCGCGGTTGCATTAAGGAGAAGTATGTCTATAATTTCATGCATAACAGTTGTATTTTTATCAACATTTATGATCAGTATTTGTGTAAATTGATGTGGCTCTCTGCACTTTCACCGGATGTTTTGGAGGCAAAACATAACAATGTTTGAGGAATTTTAATTATGAGATTTCTGTTGTTTGAATTTGGCGCCCTGCACTTTCACTGGCTGTCGGTCAGGTGGGACGTTAGCGTCCCACGTACCCTAGAGAGGATATTGTTAAGAGAGCCCCAACCCCTTTAGTGTCCCACGTACCCTAGAGAGGATATTATTAAGAGAGCCCCAACCCCTTTAGTGTACCCTAGAGAGGATATTATTAAGAGAGCCCCAATCCCTTTAGTGTCCCACGTACCCTAGAGAGGATATTATTAAGAGAGCCCCAATCCCTTTAGTGTACCCTAGAGAGGATATTATTAAGAGAGCCCCAACCCCTTTAGCGTCCCACGTACCCTAGAGAGGATATTATTAAGAGAGCCCCAATCCCTTTAGTGTCCCACGTACCCTAGAGAGGATATTATTAAGAGAGCCCCAACCCCTTTAGTGTCCCACGTACCCTAGAGAGGATATTATTAAGAGAGCCCCAATCCCTTTAGTGTCCCACGTACCCTAGAGAGGTTATTATTAAGAGAGCCCCAACCCCTTTAGTGTCCCACGTACCCTAGAGAGGATATTATTAAGAGAGCCCCAATCCCTTTTACACGTGACATCTCACTCAGTCGGAGATAGAGAATATACCCCCTGACAGCACCTTCCTCCAATAGGGAGGAGAGAGGAATGACACGTTAGAGACAGATCTATTGTTTCTGTGGCTAAGAGGTGAATAGGGGATGGAGAGAGGGAGAGAGGTGAGGGAGAGAAAGGGAGAGGGAGAGAAAGGGAGATGGAGAGATGTAGAGAGAGAGAGAGAAGTAGAGAGAAAGAGGGAGAGATGGAGAGGGAGAGGGAGAGATGTAGAGAGAGAGGGAGAGATGTAGAGAGAGAGAGGGAGAGAAGTAGAAAGAGAGAGAGGGAGAGAGGGAGAGAGAGAGGGAGAGAGGGAGAGAGAGAGA